>NC_084592.1:37820295-37855295 GCF_033807715.1 Cololabis saira | reverse complement strand
GGGGTTAATTTGTGCCGGATCCTGCCGGAACAAGATCCGGCACCTCTCGATTTTGGCCTCCCTGCGTTCCGGGACTTATTTCGGCAGATCCGGCACCTCTCGTATATATATAAAACAATAATAATATAAAAAAGTTTTTTTTAATGTATAGAAAATAATAATATGCATAAATTCATTTACAGAACAAATCCCAAGCATTTCATGTTGTTTATAAAGATTTAACGTCATTTGAAAGAGTCGGAGATTTGTTGATGCAATGAAAAGATGGGCCAGCAAACCACGCCCCTGACCAAAAAAACTTTGGAAATTTGCTGGATCTGGGGAGCCAGCAGCGAGCAACGCAAACATGTCAAAAAGACAGTTGAATTTACTGTCTTTTTTCAAAAAGATGCATGATTCTTCAAAACGAATCAGAAAAGCAACAAGCGGCGATGAGGGCAGCTGCAGCACAATCAATGTGGTCCTTGCGCCGCGGACACATACACATGAATGGATTTGTGTCGGTTGCTGTGTGGATTATGTTTTCACTACAAATAAAAAAACGGGCTGAAGCCCCCCCAAATTTGATCTCAGCCCCCCCAAAATTAAGAGGACATTTTTCCCTTTCCAACGATACCAATATTGTGTTTGTACAATTTAAAACGGCGTTATTTTGGGGTTGATGTAGCCGCGTCTCTGCCTGCAGTCACTGCACTGTGTCCAGCAATGTCCCGCCCACAGCACCATCTGATTGGTTACACACAGAGACAGGCACGGGAAACAGCCAATCAGCGGTGAAGGCTGTGCATGCTCTATGCTCACACAAACGGAGGAGCGGAGAATAAGTTTAGCCGGGTAGAGAAGCTCCGGAGAGGATATGTTTCCAAGGTAAGTTAAGGCAGCAGACACCCTATTATTGTTATTCTAGCTTTCCAAAGTGCACCAGATTGATGCATTTAAATGCATTATGCTCAAAAAATTTCCCGAACCCCACCCCCCCCGGTACCCCCTCGATGTTCCGGGACCTCTTCATGGACAAATTAAGCACTGGGTATAATATTGTAATGAAGTGCTGTAATATTCTTATATTTGTAATATTGTAATAATAGGTATATTTTTTTGATAAAGGAAAGCTTGCTGTTATATTTGTTATTTTTTTATGTTGTACAGTATTCGAGTAAAATTGAAATAGAAACAAGGGGTAGGACCTCATAAGTTTTTACTTCCTCCTACTCCCTTTCGGGCATGAAGGTTTGCTTCTTTTTGATTTTGTTTAATGACTGTTTATTTGTATTCTTTTTTCTGATGTTTTGTGTAAATTATTTTTTGTTTTAATAATCATTTTATGCTCGAAATAAATATTTCAATAAATGAATAAATGAAATAAACACATTTACTGTCTGGTTACAGTTTTGGTCTGTGAATGTTGTGAATGTTTTTGTATCATGTCACATAAAAACATATATGTATTCATTATACTTTCGTTTGTAGGTTTTTTTTTTGTTAGGTTTTTATTGTGTCGCATTTCCAGTCAGCTTTAATTACTTCTGAGCGGTGAGTGGTACCCATTCAGATCATAATCTACATTTTTGAGGTGATACAGCTTCTTGTAGTGTAACTGCACAAACAAACCACCCCGACCGGCTCTGGCTCTGGTCTGGACGGGTCCAGCCTCCCATCGACGGCCGTTGAAAGAAGAACACCCGGGACAACCTGTAGCTCCGGGGGCCAGTAGCTCAGCGAGCAGCTGTCTCCTTCCACCGATATATCTTCACGTGGAGCTCCAGCATTATTCATGGTGGTATCTAAAACATGGCATATGGTGTCATGGTGTCACCCAGAATCCCCAAAAAACCTGAATTCACAGCCCGATCCTTTGAAACCCTCACAATCCAGTTCTTTCTTTACAGTCTGAGTGAACAGAAAACAGAAAAATACTTCAACGACCCCCATATGGAAATTCTGCTGTTGCAGGTTAAATTAAAATGAAGAAGTGTCAGCAATTAAGACAAATTAATTCTCAGAATAGAAAAACATTTACAGGAACTCACAGCCAGCAGTTGAACATCTGGGGTGCAGAAACTCTCCTTCACAGTAACGCGTCCAGGGTTAAGGCTGAATTATGCTTCTGCGTCAAAATGGCGCCGTGCCTACGGCGTGTGGTTTGGATCGACGCAGAGGACACGCCGTCACCTGCGCCGTCTCTGACGTGCACCCTCCCGAAAATTGTAACTACGCGTCGAGGAGACGCAGACCACACGCAGACCGAGAGGGCTGTGATTGGTTCGTTTGAAAGCGAAGCATTTCCGGTTTCCGGTTTGAATCAGTAGTGAACTTCCAGGGCTCTTTTCTTCGTTTATATGTGATTTTTTTTGTTTTTGTTTTTTGCACAATAGTTGTCTTTGATTTACTGTGACCGGAAAAAGTCGGATAAACCATTCAGAAAAAGATCGCTAACTAGTGGCCGCGGGGGGTACTGCACCGCGACCAAACGGAGAGACGGAGAAGTCAGAAGGGTTCAGCACGGCGTCACGGCTGCGGCGTGTGCTCTGCGTTGGTGTGACGCAGAAGCATATTTCAGCCTTTACACCATCCGAGTGTCTCCTCTATTACCGTCATTCCTCTGCAGTCTCCATCTGCAACTATAAGT
Organism: Cololabis saira; assembly: GCF_033807715.1. Classification (NCBI taxonomy): domain Eukaryota; kingdom Metazoa; phylum Chordata; class Actinopteri; order Beloniformes; family Belonidae; genus Cololabis; species Cololabis saira. The sequence goes on along the minus strand of NC_084592.1, from coordinate 37,852,666 downwards.
TGAGTCACTTGTAATGCGCCTGACAGTCGTGTCGAATTTTGCAGGATAAAAAGGCTTTTCTGGTCAAGGCACATGATGCTCCAAAAGGAGTCACTTAGTTTTGTGTAGGAACCGACTCACCTGGTGATGATGCAGCAGGTCAGCAAGAGCAGTTATGTCCTCCCAGAATTCATCTACGGTTGCACAAGTTACTCCGAAATGTTGAATCCACTGGTATCGAGTCTAAGCCGGGGGCACTCCAGAAGTCCTGTTTAAGGTAAAAAATAATGACGGATATGGAGGTTGCTGAAATAGAAATGAATCTGCCAAAATAAGATGTTCTGGATATCCATCATCACTTCTTGTTGGAGAGTCTTACCTTGAGAGGAGGAATCAACTTTCCCTCTGTCATGGTGGCTGATGATAACAGATGTTCAAAGTGCCAACACACTGCAAAAATGTATTTCTAAGAAAGTAAAAAGATTAGAGGAATATTTTGACAAAGAAATCTAGTCGAATACAATTCTAAGACTTAAAGAAAATATTTCTTACCGCTGGTTAAAGATATTTTTGCTTAAAATAAGGACATTTTGAGCGTGTTTATGGAATATCGGGCCTGTTTCTGGATGGGCCGTTTTTGCAGATATACCTTAAACAGGACAGACTCCAAACCAGTGTAGAAAAATGTCTTAAAAATGATGCAAAAAAAAAACAAGTAGAGAATCTAAATATGTTGCAGAGGAAAACACCTTGAACAGAGCTGCTACAGCAAACTGAAACATACAGTTTTCTCTAAGAACAGAGGCACCTTCACGTCTACAACCTCCAGCCAATGGCCTGAAATAAAAATAAAAGATTAAAAGTACAGGAAAACTTTTTAAATATTCCAATTGAAAATGAGCAGAACGTCAGATCTCTGGATGTGAGAGCATGAAGGCGCTGCTGTCAACAACTTAACACAATCTGAGCGTAAAACTCCATCAGAGACAGATTCAGCACAGACGCACGGTTGTCTCTCCAACCTCGCCGACCACGTCAGCAGAGGTTTGTTAAGATCTCGTTCTCTTTCAGCGTGAGGCAAAAACATAAAAACTTCAGTTCTGATCCGTCTTTGTGGTGAATCCAGACGGGTAAATCAGACGAGGAAGGCAACTCTTCTGTTTAAAATGTTGGTTTCTACAATAACTGTCGTAAAACGGAGGTCTTCCTAGCTTGCTAACCTTGTCACCTGCGTCAGCCGCCTCTTGTCTTGACGTTTCCTCCGAGGCTTTCTGCAGATTATCGTCACTTCCTGAAGTAAGTCTACTTTCCAAGTCTGGGTCTTCCGCCTCTTCTGCACCTCAGTGGTCCTGCTCACCAGGTTCTGATCTGTCGGTCAAGTGAAGCCCGGTAATGTGATTAAGTTAAATATTTAAAAATGAACTCTTAAAGGAGCATGAGGCTCCATTTAAGAAATGAGACTCTATAGCGCCACCCTTCACCACGACGGCCGTCGGGGGTACTGTAGCCAACAGTGAAGCCGGCACGGGAGAACGGGGAGAACGGGGAGAACGCGCATGCAGCGTCATGTGACGTCACATCCGCAGGACAGCGCGGGAAATTCCGGCCCGGAATTGCAGCACATTTTGCAGCACACAGCCTGTTCAAGGCAACGGAGAGATACACTAGAGGGCTCATTCTTTTTGGTTTGGAACGCTTCATCTGACATTATTACTAGAAAACTTAAAACGTGTGCAAATTTTTTTCATAAATCCTGCCTCAATCCTGCCTCATGCTCCTTTAAAGGTATAGTCTGTAATGTTGGAGAGCTAGCAAGATTTGAAAGTGGCACCTCCTCTAAGCCCCACCCCCTCCTCCCCCTCCCGTCAGCGCTCCGTCCAAAGCCACGCCCCCACAAACTTTGGGGAACACGCATTTGCAGGAGTCGAGTTTTCCAGGACATTTTGGACAACACATTTTCAACAAAACTACCCCATGTCTCATTCACCTGTAAGCGAGGCCGATTTTAGGGGGGGGCAGGGGTGGGCTGTGCCCACCCAAACGTGCTACTGCCCACCCAATCAAAGTTATGGGGATCCTTTATTTTTTTATAATTTTATTTTTTTATAAAGATAAAAAAAATATCACAGAATATCTGTACAGTTTCTGATTGGGTGGGCACTGCGCATCATTTTTAGACACAACAATGAACACATACTGCAAAAGTTGTGTCTCGGCGGAGGGACCCGACATCCCAGAAAAATGAGCACAACAGAGAAGTTCAGAACAGCACACAGAGCACACACTGAAGGCTGATTTATGGTTCCGCGTTACACCAACGCAGAATGGTGCGCGTCACTGCGTACCCTACGCTGTAGGCTACACCGTACCCTACGGCGTAGCCGTGGCTCCAGAGCCTGCACAGCACCGCAGCGCACCGCCACCCGCACCGGCGCTCTCCGCCCTCGCCGGGATGGAGACGCCTCCATCCCCACGGACCCCCATACTGGGGAGGTGATATTTTTGGCTGCGTTTTCTCGTTTTTCTGCGCCATTCTTCAGCAAACGTGACTCGAGTATGTGAAGTTTTCCGGCAAGATTTTCGACGTGACAAGTGCGCGCATGGGACAGAGGGGGGCGTGGGAGGGACTTAAAATGAAGGCATCTGATTGGTTCTTTCCCGCCTGCCAATCCTCTGGTCCTGGACCAATCTGTGTCACTCGGTGCGCAAAAAACAGATTGGTCAGAGTTTTTACAGGATTAAAGCTGTCAGAGGTCGGATTTTTTTCTTTCCTTTTTCTGAAAACATTATTCACTGGCTACTCTCAGGATGGAAGGACCATTTCCCCCAGTATAACAATAAATGTTTTTGAATACGATTACAGACTATACCTTTAATGTTTCCATAAATCTCATGAAATGTGAGAGTTTAAAAAGACATGTCGAGAGGTCCAGTGTTTCTGTCTGTGCAGCAGTGACACTGAAAATGGACTTGAGCAGTAAGTGGCTAAAGCTGCCACGCCCCTAATTAAACATAATCATCATCATGGTCTGCATATTGCTTCGGCGCAGGATTTACGTTGGATGCCGAAACAATCCTTCCCACTGACTGTAAATTGGTTTAGTTCTGCTGTAAAGTTGGGCGTGTCTAACACGGAGGTCGATGGAGACGAACCATCCGACCCTGGCAGTCATTCAAGGAACCGCGGGTCTGGATCCGGACCCTGGTGGTCAGCAGAGGAACTGCACTTCCAGGTTCGTTTTAGTGGAAAACAGGATGGTGCTCCTTGGATACATCCCGTCGCTGCCTTCCGCTCCGATCACATGACCTCTGCCGCCAGGTGTGTGAACCTGACCGTTTCCTGTTTCAGGTTGACAGTTGGCGTGAAATGTTCAGATTACTGTCGTTAGAGACAAACTAAAAGTGCTTCCACAAACTGATCCAAGTCTTGTTATGGTGAGTTTTGACAATTCATACGTCAAAGCTGACATACTTTCATCCGCTTGTAAAAAACTGGACGGTCCTACAGATCCTTGTTTGAAGAAATGCGTTTGCGCGTCTGAAAAACGTCAGTTTTGTTGTAAAAGTGTTGGTTTGGACCAGCAGCACTGGCCTGATGTGTTTGTGCAGAGACACAAACAGAGGAGCAGAAAGCGGTGAGGGGTTTGGTTGAGGAGAGATGGGGGAGGCGGGGGGAGGAGGGGGAGGTCTGACTCTAAAATGAGCTTTCATGGTTTTTAATGAAGCTCGGAGGACTTAATCAAAGCCCTCTCTGAGCCCCCCGAGTGTCAGACTCTCTGTCCAACACTTCATTATTGCAGAGCGACAGTTTGAGGCTGGGTCACACATCCAGGCTTTTTTCTTTTTGATGGAAATCATCAACTCGCTCTGGTTTATTTTTCTTTCTTTCTTTTTTTTCTTTTCGTGGCCGAGAGCCACTCGACGTTCACATTTTAACACACGGAGATTCACCTCGATGTGCCTGAGTCTGGATTGTGTCTGAGGTGTCAATTCGCACCTGTTGTTAGCTCCTTTCCCAACAAAATAAGAACCAAAAACACAGACATTTCTGTTTGTCGACTGCATTAAAACGTTGAGGGTTAACTGTGTAAATGTGCAGCAGAGAAACACGCCCATGCGTGCTGCATGTGTGGTATAAAAGGCTGTCGGCTCAAGCGCTGACAGCAGCTGAAGAGATAAAAGCCTCTGGATGTGTAATTGCTGAACGCGCTTCAATTATCACTCTGAAGAGTCAGACATTTAACCCTTTAAGCCATCCACTCATCTCTTAAATTTCTTGCTGAAAAACATTGCAGATACAAGCAGCACCAATATATATCACACGGAGCTCTGAGAGGACATCTGACTTAGAGCTAAAGGCAAAATGATGAGCTTATACTATATACACGCAGAAAAGCAGTGTTCAGCTGAACTAAAGGTTCCTCCAGCTGAGTTTAACCTAACCCTAACCCAATCCTAAACCTAACCCTAATCCTATTAACCCTAAACCTAACCCCAACCCCAACCCTGACCCTGACCCTCAAAATGGAGGTGGGAGCATGAGCTTCTAGCCAGGACTACTGGACACAAACCAGAGGGTGTCCAGGTCAGCACCCTCTAGCTCAGCTGGAGGAACCTCTAGTTTAGCTAGATTAACCACTGGTTCAGATGGAGGAATCTCTAGATCAGGCATAGGAACCTCTAGCTCAGCTAGAGGAACCTCTGAGTCTAACTAGAGCTGGAGGGACCTCTAGTTTGGCTAGATCAGGGGTCGGCAACCCAAAATGTTGAAAGAGCCATATTGGACCAAAAACACAAAAAAAAAAATATGTCTGGAGCCGCAAAAAATGAAAAGTCTTGTATAAGCCTTAGAATGAAGGCAACACATCAAAAAAGTTGAAATATGGAGAAAAAAATCGAAATGTTGAGAAAAAAGTCGAAATTTCGAGGAAAAAAAGTCGAAATGTCAAGATTAATGTTGAAGTACAATTTCGAGAAAAAAGTCGAAATGTCGAGAAAAAAGTCAAAATGTCGAGAAAAAAGTCAAAATTTCATGAAAAAAGTCGAAATGTCGAGAAAAAGGTTGAAATGTCAAGATTAAAAAGGAAAGGAAAAGGGAAGAAAAAAAAGAAAAAAAGAAGAAAAAAAGGGAAAAAAGAAGAAAAAAAAGAGAAAAAAAGGAAAAAAAGAGGAAAAAAAGGAAAAAAGAAGAGAAAAAGAAAAGAAAAAAAGAAGAAAAAGAGAAAAAAAGGAAAAAAAGAAGAAAAAAAGGAACAAAAGAAGAAAAAAGTTAAAAAAAAGAAGAAAAAAAAGAAGAAAAAAAGGAAAAAAAGGTCAAACATTTTTGAAAAAGCTCCAGGAGCCACTAGGGCGTCGCTAAAGAGCCGCATGCGGCTCTAGAGCCGCGGGTTGCTGACCCCTGTTCTAGATTAACCACTGGTTCAGCTGAAGGAATCTCTAGATCAGGCATAGGAACATTTAGTTCAGCTGGAGGAACATCTAACTCAGCTGGAGGAACATCTAGTTCAGCCATAGGTTCAGTTGGTTGGTTCAGCTGGAGGAACGTCTAGCTCAGCAGGAGGAATCTTTAGTTCAGATGGCGGAACCTGTAGTTTAGCTAGATAAACCTCTAGTTTAGATGGAGGAACATCTAATTTAGCTGGAGGAATGTGTAGTTCAGCCATAGGTCGGTTCAGATGGAGCAACCTCTCATTCGGCTGGAGGAACCTCTAGTATAGCTGGAGTAACCTCAGGTTCAAGCTGGAGGAACCTCTAGTAAAGTATAAAAGCTGAACTATTTTCACATCCATTACTGCTCTGTAACTGTACTGTGGTCTTTGTTGTCTATAAGATTTTTCTTTAGTATTTCCATCCAATTTTGCCATCCTAACTTTCTTTTTATGTATTATTTTTAATGTTCTGATGATTTATTTTTTCATTTATTGCTTTAATTTATCTTGTACATGATTTCAGTGTGTCAAACGTTGCAAGTTGTATGCATAAACATAAACACCTTTGGTATATAGATAGATAGATAAGAAGATGAGGATAAAATCATTGAGAATATAGCTGATATGCTAGCTATTATTGGGAAGCTAGCAGCCACTTCTAATATTCTAATCAGTTACCAATGTTGTACCTTTCTGGGTGAATCAACCAGAAAATTAAAAAAAATGCAGTTCATTGACTGACCACTAGGAGCTGGCTCTAAAAGTAAGTCCATCTCCATTGACCATGTTAAAACACCCAACTTCACAGCAGAAATAAACGTATTTACAGCCAGGGTCATGAATCGGGTTGGTCTTAGCTAGACGTCACATCCATGGCAACTGTACCTCTTTACCATATCAGGTGTGATTACATAACAGCCACGTGGCTGCATGTCTGCTTGTCCTCGATTCAGCATTTGTTTCAGTAGCAACACTATTAGGATGTTTGGACAGATTTTTACCGGCATGAATACAAATTATTATGAATTACCACCATAGATTAGCATAAGCTAAGCCAGTCAGGCTGAACTGGCTAACTGTGATTGACAGAAGGTGGGTGTGGTGTAGACCTGTTTGTTCCATCCATTTGAAACTAGCCGTCACACAGTCCGAGGAAGTTCGTCCAGTTCTTCTTATACAGTCCGTGGTTACAAGTTAAAGACGGCATTGTTTTTTTAATGCAGTGCACCGAGCTTCATGGGAAACGGTTTCTCATGAATAATGAATGACGGTTAATGAATAATTAACGGTTATTACTGTGTTTGGAGTATAATTCAGCAGACATCAGTTTTATGCTTCAGTGTTTGTTTCCACACGTTTCACAGAAAAGGAGGAGCAGAGATGACCTGCTTTTCACAAATGAGTAAAATCAGGCTGTGGATCATTTTCCACCTTCCTTGTGTCAAAACTGCAACATATGGTCTGAATGAATTTTTTAAGGTTTATTCCTGTAAATCTGCTGAATGGAGCAGTTTTTGGAGTTTTTCCCTGGGTAACGACACAAAAACACACTCAGGGCTCAGTGTAATCCCTGAGTCAGGTCTCCTGTCAGCTGTCCGGCAGATTGACAGGGGTCAGCGCCGCCGCTCTCAGGGAATGGAGAGGTCAAACTCTCTGCTGTCCTGAGATCAGCAGTCTGCAGGTCCCTCATGAGGCCGCAGGAAGTGACCTCGGCGGCTGGTTCAGGTCTTCTCTGCTGTCCAGGGCAAGCCAAAGGGCCATATGGCTAAACCCCCATCCCCAGAGCCCCGTTCCATCATCCATCCGTCCGTCCGTCCATCAGCTCTCCCTCATATTCACCAGCCTGCATGGGAGGCCAACAGACTCATCTCAGATTTATGAGCACCCACCCCCTCCCGCGTCCTGAACTGGAACATCTCCCCCGGCTGCAACGCGACCGGCATGTTTGTCTGTTTGCTTTATTGTGCCAGGTTCCTCAATTAGTCCAAAGATCCCTGATGGTGCCGAGGCCTCGGAGGAAGGCTGCCGGGAGAGTCTGTCCTGCTGCTTCACTCTCCTCCCTCATTATCATCTCTGACTGTCACTCGCTTCAGCTGCAACCTCCGTCTGACGGCAAAGTCGACGCACCTCGGAACGTCTGAACCTAGACGGACCAGAAATGATGAGGAAAGTGTTTGAAACTAGTCACAACAACCTAGGAAAAATCTCCCTTTGAGACAGTTCCAGACACTGGCATGTGACTTTGACTGGAGTATGTAAAAAAACACCCGGATTACAGGTAACTGGACATCTTGGAGCATCATGACCTTGAAGATGTTTCAATTGGATGGATGGATGAATGGAGAGATAGATAGATAGATAGATAGATAGATAGATAGATAGATAGATAGATAGATAGATAGATAGATAGATAGATAGATAGATAGATAGATAGGGCAAAGTTAAAAGGGCAAATAATCAAAGTGTCAAAGTTGCTATTTAAATATAAGGTGCATATGAATTAGGGGTGTAACGATACACTAATCTCACGATACGGTACGATACACGCTATTGAGGTCACGATAACGATACGATACCATACGATACGATATTATAGCAGTATTTTTTAACAACCTTGAATGAGGAACATATGATTGGAAAAAATTGTCTTTTATTTGAAAGACACATAATACAAAACAATGCTGTGCGTTTGACCTATTGTTACAGTTTGTAATGCTTTATAACTGTTTAAGTTTTAAAGAGAAAGCCAGGCCAACCATTTTCCACAAACTGAACTAAAAGTAAATGTCAGGTTTGCATTATGCATCTTCAGTTTCATAGAAGTACAAATATTTTGCCACAAATTGAATAGTTTCTCTCATGTATGATTTGACTTTTTTCTTTTCCAGAAATTTAACAACTAAAATTAAATAAATAAATACAAGTAAATAAATACATACAATTTTACATCATAAAAAAGATTGATTCATGCTCCCCTTATAAGTGTAAGAGGAAATTTATTTTTGTTAAGGTTATTTTGGTAATTCAGGGTTCATTAATTTATAAATATATTCTTTATATTCTGTAAATCAGGGACTATAATTACACTAGTCAGTATATCAGTTGTTAGTATGTTTTAGATTGGGCGGCGTGATACAGCACTAGGTGTTGTGTTGATGTTCTGAAATCCTACACTGTTGAGCGGACATTGAAGTACACGCAAACTCACGCAGAAGTTGTCCCCGTGTTTATCCTACTCACGACCCGAAAAAGGTTTAATTTAATAAGGTAAGGCTTAACTCTACACCAGACTTAAATAAGTAAAGGTTCAGACCTCAAAACAGGACCGCAAAACGGGACTACTTTCTTCTGAGCGGAGGAAGATTTTGGTCCTAGATTTTGGTTTCTAGTCAACACAATAGATTAATATTAATAATCCAATATCGCGATACAGGTTGTCACCTCAACGACACGTATCGTGACGTTTTTGTATCGCGAAATTTCGTGGCACGATATATTGTTACACCCCTAATATGAATATAAAATGAATAAAAATGAATGTAAGATGCAAAGTGTAGTGCAATGTGGACGGTTCCAGTTTGGATTAGAGGTTTCATAGCCCTGCTGAAGAAGCTGTTTTTTAGTCTTTCTGCTCTGCTCTGTTCTTGTGACCCTGAGACTGCCAGATGGGAGCGAGTTTACCAGGCATTGTCCAGGGTGATCACAGCCTATCTATCTATCTATCTATCTATCTATCTATCTATCTATCTATCTATCTATCTATCTATCTATCTATCTATCTATCTATCTATCTATCTATCTATCTATCTATCTATCTATCTATCTATCTATCTATCTATCTATCTATCTATCTATCTATCTATCTATCTATCTATCTATCTATCTATCTATCTATCTATCTATAATGGACTGACTTTGGCCTTGTGTATGAAAGTGAGAAAGCTCTGAGTCATTTTATATTGACGATTCTTCTTTTACTACAAATGTTAAACAGATGTTAAAAGTATCCTGCTTTCTTTAACATATCTAGAAACTGGGTACATTCTTCCCTAAAATGATGCTGAAAAAATAGTTACAATCTAAGAACAATTAGGTTTGAATAGTGTGATGCTCACAGACTGTACGGTGAGAACTGGACAGTTTTTTAGGCCTATGGAGGATGCCCTGTTGGCAGGAACTGACTCAGCTCAACCCTGGCTCTCGGTCTGTCTCGATACAGTTGCCGTGGATGTAAAATATAGCAGTGGAGACCTAAAGTAAAGACCTAAAAGGATGGAAATACAGTATGTTCATTGGGCATTTTAACATTGGGGTCATTGGAGATTGGCTCACTTTTGGAGTCAGTCCCAAGTGGCCAATCGACAAGGTCGCCTTAAGCCATCATCCAAATCATTTCCTGATATCTTCTGGCTGATCCAAACCATTCTGTCCAGATAACCATGTGTTTAGAAGCTGCTTAAAGTTGTAAAATCTTTTTAAAGAACCGTAAACAGTCCAGTTGTTTTCTCTTTAAGCGCAGAGGATTATCGTGATGAATCTGTACAGTTACTGTCAATATTAGTGAATGTTCAAAAGAGAGAAAGTCATGTCCTAGGAAACAAATCAGTAGGTTCGTGACTTCCTGGTGTTCATGAGTTTTATGTGTGAACACCCTGAGCTCTTGAGGTCACTGCAAAACCAAAGTGCAAGCTGACATTTGATGCATCTGACGTCTTTAATGACTTTTTTTTTCCTTCGATGGCTGGGTAATGAACCTGTGGTTCAGATAAGCTGTTAATCCATCTTTAATTCATGCTCGCAGCCACCCAAACTTTCCAGTAAGTGTCTTTTAATCTGAAGTGTGAACAGATGTTGTTCTGCTGTAAATCACAGCTGCTCAGGAGCACTTCGGATCAGGCCCGGCGAGTTTCACAGCCGGATCACGTGACACTCAGAGAGGCATCTGAACCTGGTCTTCTACCACACGGTCAGTCCCGTTAGCACTGAGGATTAGTTCCTGCTATTTCATTCTCCAACTTTACAGCACAAAACTCTTTGTTCAACCTTGAACCAAATAACAGAAGAACTGATTTATGGCTTTCGATACAAATTCTTCATTTATTAACTGAAACAAAGGGCTGGAGGAGTCACCACCACATCCACACAAGTGCTTTTCACTTTTCATTTTACCCGTCTTTGTTTATTCAGACATGGTTTTCTTTTTTACTTCTGTTTTCACTCAATGCTCTGTTGGGTTTAGGGATTAAAACCTACCGTGTTAGGTTTAAGAAAACACAAAGCATTGTCTTTTAGAACACCTACTGCATGTTTGCAGTTTTGTCTTTTCTGGTTTAGTGGAGAAGAAACTTCCACTCGTCACGGCAGCAGTGTCTCCCACTGAAATCCATCAGTTTGAGAGCTGAGTTGGTTTTTAAGGGAAAAGAAATGCAGAACTTGTGGTTCCGTGACCAGATTTCTGTTCATGTTTTGACAGAAATATCTTCAAGAATTACAGTCACAAGAAAAAAAAACTGCATGCAGCCCTTTAAATTAACTGGTTTTCTTTATTAACTCGTAATAAATCCTGATCTGATCTTCATCTAATTCACAATAACAAACACAACGGAATTAAGACGATAACACAAAAACAATCCTTTGAAACATTCACAGTGCAAAAAGAAAAAGTAAGTGAACCCACAGAGCCCAGCTTTCAGGAGGATCTTTGGAGCACCCGTCTGTCCATAACTGCTCAGACACATTCGTAGGATATCTGGAATGTTGACAGAACCATGATGATTCTTTTTTATCGTGCCTTTATTGAGTCTATTTTATCTTTTTCTTTGGTGTCATGGTTTGGAAGCCTTTCTATTAAAAACAAGAACGCATTGAATCAAATTGTGAAATGGTCAAGTAAGCTGATAGGTGAGCCACAGCTGAACCCTTCTTCCCTGTACACCAGGCAGTTACAGCGGATAGCCACGACCATTTTAAATGATAGTTTACACCCTTTGCACAGTGAATTTCAGTTTCTCCCCTCTGGACGGAGGTTGTCAGTCCCATTTTGTAAAACAAAACGTTATAAAAACAGCTTTGTTCCAGCTGCAGTAACACTGGTGAACAAGCTGTAGTTTGCACAAAAGTTGCACAAGTCACTTTTCGGAGCACGATGTATTTTACAATGTTTTTATCTTATTGCTCTTATCCATTCCTAACTTGGAGGAAATTTTGCTCTTGGTGTTTTAATTCTTTTTTAGCCTCATGTCTTTTATTTCTTATATTTATTTCATGAACTGCAGCACTTTCTGTCGAGCTGAAGCTGTCTCTTGTTTTATGTGTATGTGTTCTTCTTAAATGTCTTGTTCCTGAACTGATTGTCTGTTTTCTGCTGCTTGTTTAACTCTCGACTGCAAAACCAGTTTACCCTTGGGTATCAATAAAGTAACCTGAACCTGAACCTGAACCTGGTGTGAACCGTTTTCTGGATCTCCTCCCACAGCATTACTGTTGGGTTAAGGTTTGGACCATTCCAGAAGCCATTCTGTGGTTAATTAATTAATTTATACCTCAATGGGTGCAGGTGGTCCAGAACCCGAGACAGCAAATCATGATGCCCCCTCCCCCACACTTCCCCACTGGGATGTTGATGTTGCTAAGTGTTGTGTTGGGAACGTCCGACTTGTTTAATGACTTGTGTATGGTAGACTCATGAATGGAGATGTTTCCAGTTCCAGGGATGTCTTCTGGCTTTCAGCTGTTCTCTTGGGTTCAAACTGTCTCTAGTCCTAGACAGTTCGTCTAGCTGTGGACTGATGGGGGCCTGAATATCTGGAGATGACGTTCCATTCTTCTGCAGATCACATAGTCTTGATCTTTTGTATGGGCTCAAATTAATGCCTTAAGTATTTTGTATCTGTAAATAAACTTTGTACTTGTAGAAATATTTTGTGCGTGTGCAAAAAATATTTGTACTTGCAAAAAATATTTGTACTTGTAAAAATATTTTGTGCGTTTGAAAAAAATATTTGTACTTGTAGAAATATTTTGTGCATGTGCAAAAAGTATTTGTACTTGCAAAACATATTTGTACTTCTAGATACAAAGCTACAAACTTTTTTTACAAAGCTACAAACTTTTTTTACAAAGCTAGAAAAACTTTTTTTACGAAAGCTACAAACTTTTTTTCAAAAGCTACAAACGTTTTTTACAACTACGAGTTTTGGCAGTGTTTTGACGTGCCAAAACTAACAGCCAATCAGCGATCTTTGGCACGGGTTTCAAAGGGTTTCTGGAGAGCCAATCAGATTGCATCGCCTACTGACGTCGCCGCCATATTGGATGTGGCAAGACTGGGCTGCAAACTAATACAAGTAAATGGACTTATTTTCATAAAGCACCTTTCTACAAAGAAATGTACGTTTTACGTCTCATTTCTTCATTCACACACGCACTAATATACTTTATTTAATTTTCTCAGACGGCAAAAATAAGAACTTTATTGATCCCACATAGGAGTAATTCATGTTATATCAGCTATAGAGAACAATGTAGTGCCGAAAAACAATATAGGGGGGATATATATTGTTTTTCGGCACTACCTTGTTTCTCTTGTCTTTCAAGTGTGTTATGTCAAGGCAAAGTAATGTAGAATTGAATCAAACCTAAAGGGTCCACGTAGTTTTTCTTGGAGGCTCCATGAAGCAGCTTGACCTGTTACTAAACTGTAATGCATCGCTTCAAACCATCAAATACCATGTAGTAGTAGAGGGCTGCAAACGCAAATCTCGCGGGAGCGGGGGGTTTGAACTTTGCTGCAGGTGGGAGCGGGCGGCTAAAAAAACACTGGGAGATTGGGATGTAGTCTAGCGACAAGATGGAAATCAAAGACGTGGAAAAGAACCTCAAACAAGGTCTTTACAAAACAAAGACAAACAAGGCCAGTCAGATATTTGGAGAAACTGCGTTTAGTGTCTGCGGCGCATCTTGGAAAGGAGACGCACGGGATTGGGACAGCAGTCGGTCAGCAACATTCTCTTCCTCCACAGCAATATAATGGCCAAGCGATTCTTCATTTGTTAAATTAATTTGTTTCATTCATTAACTCACAGCCTACTCTCGTTGCTATAACCTCAATCACATAATTGATGCGTGCACGAAAGGGGAAATAGCTTGTGCGATGATGACAATGATGAATCATTCGGTCAGGTGCCTATGAACTGTCAATTATCCATCAAGCTCCACAATTATCATGTTAATATTAAATATGATAGATTTGTCTGGGAGATTTCTCTTGCATGACGGGAGAAGACACAAAATCAATGCATCTCTATTATTGTGCGGGCATAAATTCTCAGAGTTTTGCGGGAGCGGGCGTGAGTGTAACACACATGGACGGTAATGGTCAGAAATTCAGCGGGATGAAGAAAACAGTCCCGCGCAGGGCTCTACCATGTAGCAACACACTGCAGGAGTTTTACTTGTGGAGTATTTTTACATTACAGGATCTGAAACTTCATTTCACTCCTGAACTATTCCAGGAATAGTTTTAGTGTTACTTCACTCATGTTTGGAGGTTTCTTGTGGTTTATTTTATACTGTTCAGCCGAAACCAGGTTTTTATTTCCCCAACATAAGCTTGTCTCTTAGCCAACATGTTTACAACACAATCAGAAACAGGAATTTTCAGATAATTTTTGTCAAACATTTTGTAGTTTTCTGACTGATGTTGTAGAGTTGAGAGTCTGCAGTCTTTAAAGAAACATCAAATTTAAACGAGACCGAAGGATCTTGTTTCCTTGTAATAAGATGCGGATGTTAGAGGCAAAGAGCCAGCGAGAGTGTTTCTTCATTACTGCGTTCCCAACACCCACGCTATGAGACAGATTATATTTTAATCCAACACATTTTACATTTGAACTTTTCTCAAAACAACACTTCTTGTCAGTGCAGAGAGGAATTTACACTTTCAGCAGTTTCATTTCTTGTTTCCAAAATCTCACAAGGTGCTCAGAAGTGAATGTGGTTTCTCAGGAAGTTCCAGTTCTGTGTTGATTCGATGAAACCAGAAGAGTGTTATCTGAGAAGGGCTGAATCAGCGTCCTTCACATCATCTATTTCTATTCACAAGGTGCTTTTTCTGCTCGTGCATTCAGGCCGCTGGCCGTCTCATTGCTTTGGATTGATAAAACCCATACGAAAACATGCCAAATGTTGAAACTGAGACATCTTACTATTTCATGGAAAATAGTGAAGGCAGCAACATATCCCATAAAGTTAGGCAACAAATGACTGGAGAAGAACCATCCGGCTTGTTTACAACCCTCAGGATCAAAGTCCTGCATCTCTGATGCCACGGAGGTACAACCGAGGACAGCTGGAATATCTGGAGAGGAAAAACCAGTGTTGAAAGGTGTAAACAGGCTTTAGAGGAACACATGCTCCCATCACGTGCAATAAACGTGCAATAAACAATATGTTCAGTTCACTCTTTATGACTTCTGTGCAACGTTGTTGAAACGTCTCATCACCGGCAGGACACCGCCCGTTCTCCACCTTCATCTTACTGCAGTTTGTGCTTTCACCAAATAAAGGTACTGTAAATGGTGTATTTGTATACCTATCATGTTTTTTTTTTATAATTTGTCCTGCTGTTGTGTGATTTTCCCTGATGTGAGATGATAAAAGGAATATCTTATTTAGTACTGTTATAATTTTTTTTCTCAGAACTCTGAGGCCGTTAAAACGTTATTCAGGCCAGCCCCACAGGGAAGTTCTTACAGCTTTCAGCAACACAAAGCGAAACCATGTCCTGGGTCCAACAGCACGGCTTCGTAGTCGCAGTAGAAGAGTCCAGGTGCTGAACTGGTCCGTTTGCAGTCCAGACATTTCACCAGCTGAAAACATCTGGAGCATCATGGGATATGATGAAGAAGAGCCGGATTGATGAGCTGCTTGAGTACCAAATCAAGCCAAGAATGGGACAACATCCCTCTCCCAAAGCGCCAAAAATGGGCCTCGTTAGATCCCAGATGTTTGAGGACCGTTATTCTGCCCTTACGAGGACGTAGAGATAATTCCTAGCTTGGCAGATAGCTAAACAGGTTCTTAAATAAACATCCAGGAGACAGCAGGGACGTTTAGGATGTTTACTGTCAGAAGCACTGTGAAACTGCAATACAGAAAAATAAGACAAATAAACTAAAGTGTTACAATCTGTATTGTATTTGACCCTTTCTTATAATAATAATAATACATTTTATTTATATAGCGCTTTTCTGGGCACTCAAAGACGCTTTACATTAAAACAAAACACATAATACAAATTACAATTACACAGGACAGTACAAAAGGACACAAAATGAGACAGGACATTAATCACACATTAAAAGCAGTTCTGTAAAGGTGAGTTTTGAGATGGGATTTGAATGCTGGGAGGTCTGTACAGTCACGGATGTTTTTGGGGAGGGAGTTCCAGAGGGTGGGTGCAGCGATGGAGAAGGCCCTGTCGCCCCAGGTCCGGTGCTTGGTTCTGACAGGAAGGGACAGGAGGTTGGCGTCAGAGGAGCGGAGGCTGCGGGAGGGAGTGTAGCGGTGGAACAGGTCGGTGAGGTAGCAGGGGGCCTGGTTGTGGAGGGCTTTGTGGGTGAGGAGAAGGATTTTGAAGTGGATCCGTTGAGGGATGGGGAGCCAGTGGAGCTTCTGGAGGACTGGGGTGATGTGGTCTCTGGAGCGGGTGTGGGTGAGCAGGCGGGCGGCAGAGTTTTGAATATATTGGAGTTTATTGAGGACCTTGGAAGTTGAACCGTAGAGGATGCTATTGCAGTAGTCGAGTCTTGAGGTGATGAAGGCGTGGATCAAGGTTTCAGCGGTAGAGAAGGAGAGTGATGGACGGAGACGGGCAATATTTTTCAGGTGGAAGAAAGCAGTCCTTGTGATGTGGTTGACATGGTGTTGGAAGGAGAGGTTACTGTCCAGGATAACTCCGAGGTTGCGGATGTGAGTGGAGGGAGACAGAATGGAGTTGTCCATGGTGAGGGTGAAGTTGTGAGCGGTTTTGGTGAGGGATTTTGGGCCGATGATGAGCATGTCCGATTTGTTGTAGTTGAGTTGGAGGAAGTTCGAGTGCATCCATGACTTGATTTCGGCGAGGCAGTTGGTCAGGGTAGAGTGGGTTGCAGAGGTGAGGGATTTGGTGGAGATGTACAGTTGGACGTCGTCGGCGTAGCAGTGGAAGTGGAGGCGGTGGCGGCGGATGATGTTGCCAAGGGGGAGCATGTAGAGGATGAAGAGTAGAGGACCAAGCACCGAACCCTGGGGGACGCCTTGTGACAGAGGGGCAGTGGAGGAGGAGCAGTTGTTGATGCTGATGAATTGATGTCTGTTGGTGAGATAGGATTTTAACCAGGAGAGGGCGGATCCGGTGATGTAGAGAGATGATTCCAGGCGGGAGAGGAGGATGGTGTGGCTGATGGTGTCGAAGGCTGCTGTGAGGTCCAGGAGAAGGAGAATGCTGAGGTTGCCGGAGTCGGAGGAGAGAAGGAGGTCATTGGTGACTTTGATGAGGGCTGTTTCTGTGCTGTGACGTGAGCGGAAACCAGATTGAAATGTTTCAAACAGATCATTGGAGGTGAGGTGGGTCTTGAGCTGAGTGGCGACGGCGCGTTCCAGAATTTTTGACAGGAAAGGGAGGTTGGAAATGGGCCGGAAGTTGTTCATGGTGTCAGGGTTGAGTCCAGGTTTTTTGAGGATGGGGGTGACAGCTGCCAGTTTGAGGGTGTCCGGGACTGATCCAGAGCTGAAGGAGGAGTTGACGATGTTGATGATGAGTGGGGAAATGGCTGGGAGACAGTTTTTTATAAATGTGGATGGGATGGGGTCCAGAGCACAGGAAGAGGTTTTCATGCCCATCATGACAGTGGAGAGAGACGCTGAAGACATGGGAGAGAAGTGAGACAGGGGCTGAGTGGTGGAGGGGGGGTAAACAGGTGGGGAGGTGGAGGGGGTGGAGGAGGTGGTCAGGTTACTGTAGATGGTCTGGATTTTGGATTGAAAAAATGAGAGGAAGTCGTTGCACTTAGAGACTGTGAAGGAGTTGGAGATGTTGTCACTGGGTTTGAGAAGTTTGTTGATTGTGGAGAAGAGAGCCTTTGGGTTGGAGGAGTCGGAATGGATGATGTTGGAGAAGTAGGTGGAGCGAGCTGAGTTGAGGGCATCCTTGTATTGGTGGAGATGATCAGTGTAGGCGAGTTGGTGAACAGTTAATCCAGATTTCTTGCAGAGTCGCTCGAGTTGACGTTTACGGGATTTCAGTTTGCGGAGTTCAGGGGTGTACCAGGGTGCTGAGCGTGCGAAAGAGACTGTTTTGGTTTTGATGGGAGCCAGTTGATCAAGACAGGAGGAGAGTGTATGATTGTAGTAATCCACGAGGTCCGAGGGGTTGTCGGGTGACGGGGGAGGGGAGGCGGACATCTGAGTGGCAAGAGAGGCTGAGAGGGCAGAGGGGGAGATGGATCTGATGTTGCGGAAGGATATTTTGCGTGATTCTTTGGGAGTGGGGATGGGGATGTTGATGTCCATGATGATTGCCAGGTGATCAGACACGTGGAGGTTGAGGCTGGAGAGCTGATTTATTGTGAGGCCAGTGGAGCAGACGAGATCGAGGGTGTGGCCGCGGGTGTGAGTGGGGAAGTCGACGTGTTGAGTGAAGTTGAGGCAGTGTAGCAGGTCCAGGAATTCAGCAGCAGGTTTACAGTTAGGATCGTTGATGTGGAAGTTGAAATCACCCAGGAGGAGAACAGAGGGAGAGATGGAGCAGAGCTGGGTCAGAAAATCCGAGAGATCCGAGAGAAAGGAGGGGTTTGGTTTGGGGGGGCGATAAATGACGGCGGTGACAAGAGGAGTGGGGCCAGGTAGTTTGAATGCAGTTTGTTCGAATGAAGGAATGACAGGAATGGGGATGGAGGTTGCTTTAATGTCCTTTCTGTATATTGCTGCAACACCGCCCCCCCGCCCCTCAGCACGAGCTTGTTCCATGTAGGTGAAGTTGGGGGGAGTGGCCTGATTTAGTGAGAAATAGTCCAGGGGTTTGTGCCAGGTTTCTGTTAGACAGAGGAAATCCAGATTATTGTCCGTTATAAATTCATTCAGCAGCAGGCTTTTGTTGTTGAGTGAGCGGGTGTTGAACAGAGCCAGTTTCAGGTGGTGTTGCTTGGTGATTGGCTGAGAGGACTGAGGAAGTGGACGGAGATTGGACAGATTCTGTTTGTTGTGATGACGTAACGAAGTTGCAGGACGGCAGGAAGACCAGAAGGAAGGAATGGAGTTTGGCGACGTGAAGTTGTAGGAAAACATGCGTCCTGAGCGGCTGTGTGGAGGATGGTTTTGCCAGAGTGGACCAGGTGTCGGGCGCGGGTGGTGGGCCGCGGCGGAGTGGAGCGGCGGCATGGTCCCGGTCGAGAGCGGTAGCTGGAAGCTAACGAGAGCTAGCGTCGAGGAGCCGAGGGTCCGGGTGTAGAGGAGCGACGAGAACCCCAGGAATATCCACAGGATTAGCCACAGCATGCTACATCCAGCAGGTAAGCTTGTTGAGGTGGAGATGGTGGTGGCTGAGGACGGAAAACAGCGGTGACCAGTAACGAGTAATGGCAGAGTAGCGAGCAGCTAGCTAGTTGCTTTAGCCGGTGGTTCAGAGCAAAACTTACTCGCGAGGGCTCCAAGAGGAGCCCGCAGCGGAGAGAAGACAGTTGCGGTGTACACGGGAGAAGTAAAAGTTGTATCAAAACTTACCGGCAGAGGCCCAAATACTGGGCCTGCTGCGTTGGAAATGCTTCGGTAAGTTTGACGTGAGCGGGTGCCAGGGATAGACAGACCACGGTTCTGCTGCGGTGTCAGGAGGACCAGAGGTTCTGCTGCGGTGTCCAGCGAGGCCACCCATTAGTCTTTCTTAAACATCAACAAATGCTATGTCATTAATTATTATGTACAACACAAATAAACATAAACATTTACTGAAATTATACTGATTATAACTGATTATAACTGATAAACCGCTATGAACAACTGGTGGTTAGCTTAATGCTAACGTAACATGGAAAATCCCATTGACATGCTAACGCGTTAGCATCGCTCCCGTTTTTTACGTTTTCCTCCCAAACTATCATCTAATTCCGAACACCATCAGAGGTAAGTTTAACATAAAAGGTAAGTATTACTCACAGACATATGCTCTTTAGGGTTCAGCAGAGAAAAAACAAGTTTAGGGAAAGTAACAGCTTTGCTTAACGGCTTTCTTCAGTAGACAAGAAACTACGGCAAGTCTACATGGACAAAAAGCACAGCACAGTCTACGGATCTACTAATCTACAGACTATGGAAGGGCAGCACAACCGTTGATAAAAGGGGGAAGTGAACAAGTGGCTTAACTTTTTTCAGACATGTTCCTGCCATCAAATCCTATTATTTTTTTCCTGACAGTGGTACGTTGCTTTAGTAAACCTTTGTATTCTGCTTTTGTTTACGTTCCACGGTGTCTTGACTTTGTTACAATTGTGTTTGAAAAAAAAAAAAACAAGCATCACTGGATAAAATAAGTGTCTCCGGATGTTTTAGACGTGAATGAATAACTTCCTACCTTCAGCGTGAGTCAGGAACATCTCCAACAGCCTCCCCCCTCAAAGACGTGTTTAGGCGTCAGCAGGGAGGTGGAGGGCTCACTCTCCGTTAACATTTCCTTCGTAGCTCCACGTCCCTCCAAGCCTCACCTCCAGCAGCTGAGGGTTGGGGCTTGCTGCTTCCCTCCTGAACGTGATCCTCCATCTGTGTCCAACTGTTGGGGTTTGGCAGCTGATTCAAGCATCTGCCACCTGCGCCGTCTGCCAGTTCGTTGAACACCCAGACATCTGCTGCGTTGGTGCTGGAGGGACGGTCTCGAACAAACCCAGTCCTGAACGCCTCCCTGACAACCTGCTCACCTGCGCGATACGGCTCAACACCATCAGGACGTAGCAGATAGATGCAGCTCCATGTTTGGTTCTTGAGTCTCTGATGGAGGAGTTTATTATGTATAAGAAGGCGGTACACTTTCATAACTACTGTAATACACGCCTGACAGTAGACGACTTTAAAAAGTAACTAGAAGACCTTGATGTGACATCCTCTCGCATCTAAAGACTACAAATATATTAGACTTTTAAGTGGCAGGGAGCGAAGATGGCTTTAAAAAACCGAAGGAGGGAGCCGCCGACAGTGAGAGAGTGGATAGCCACTGTGGAAGAAATACGTGAAATGGAACTGCTGACCTTCTCCCTACGACTGTGTGGTGATAAGGCCCAGAAATATTGGGGGAAATGGCTAAAGTATATGAGTGAGAGACTGTTATAGAGCAATTCCCCCGGTGTTTAATTTGTTTAATTTGTATACTATGATGGATGTTTATTGTCACTTAATATCTTGGACTGATTGAAAATCACATTGGCATTGGAAATGTCCTTGTTGATATTATTACCCACGATTGTTTTATCAACTTTGTTCCCCTGACTGTTTTTAACCCTACGGATTTATCTGACAAGACACCTTCCCTACTCTGCATATTGGATAGACTTACTGTTGGCTTGGCTGGCCTCTCCTCTCACACCCAGGAACTATAGTAACCCTTTATTACCGAGAACAATATCTGTTTTTTGGTTTTGTTTTTTCGATACACCATAATACAACCCCTTCGGTGACCTGTATGTTCTGTGCTGTTTGATTTATGTCGGGTTTTTTTTCAGCACATAAAATTCTGTATTATAAAACTAAAAATAAAAAGTAAAAAAAAAAAAAAAAAACCGAAGGAGCTACTTTTCAAAGAAAAGTGCAAGTAACGCTCCGAGTTACGTTTACTGATGAACGAGTCCATAATGCTAGGTTTTAGCTTTGGTGCAGGCTAAAATAGGTTGTTGCTATGAAGAACATTGTCTTTAACCCCACAGTAGAAAAGTAGCATACTGGAAAGGTGTAAATATGAACCAGTTGTCCTCCAGTCCCTCAGAGAGAAACTTCTGTTAAAACTGTTGGAAAAACTGCCATCTTGTGCAAGAAAATGATTCGCCTGCAGAGCCTGTGACATGAATATGCAAATTATTTTGGTGACATACAGGAACTTTTCATTCTGATGGCACTGATGAGTTACCATTGAACAAATCATTTTTATTAATCATTACATAAGTCATTATTTAACATTGCTATATTCATAATGGAATAAAAACACAGAGCATGCAACTAATGTAACCCAGTTTTATGTCAGTCCTTTATAAAAGGACATGTTCTTATCATGTTATTGGGCAGGGTTGTCCAAA
The DNA here is from genome assembly GCF_033807715.1 of Cololabis saira. NCBI lineage: Eukaryota > Metazoa > Chordata > Actinopteri > Beloniformes > Belonidae > Cololabis > Cololabis saira. Next base: position 37,830,948 of record NC_084592.1, on the reverse strand, counting down.
GTCGGTCCACATCGAGGGCCGGTGTGTTTAGATGTTTCCCTCTTTCAACACACCCTGATACAAATTACTGTGTCATTAACAGACTTGTGCAGACTTTCATGACAAGTGATGATGATTCATTAATTAGAAAGAAGTGTGTCGATGCAAGGAAATGTCTAAAACAGCGGTCGGCAACCCAAAATGTTGAAAGAGCCATATTGGACCAAAAACACAAAAAACGAATATGTCTGGAGCCGCAAAAAAATGAAAGGTCTTGTATAAACCTTAGAATGAAGACAAATGGTGAAAGGAGAAATGTCGAAAAAAAAGTCAAAATGTGGAGATTAATGTTGAAGTACAATCTCGAGAAAAAAGTTCAAATGTTGAGAAAAAAGTCGAAATGTTGAGAAAAAAGTCGAAATGTCGAGAAAAAAGCCGAAATGTCGAGATTAAAAAGGAAAGGAAAAAAGGAAGAAAAAAAGAGGAAAAAAAGGAAAGAAAGAAGAAAAAAGAAAAAAAAACAAGAAAAGAAAGAAAAAAAGGAAAAAAAGAGAAAATAAAGACAAAGAAAGAGAAAAAAGGAAGAAAAAAGAAGAAAAAAGGGAAAAAAGAAGAAAAAAGCAAAGAAAAAAACAAGAAAAGAAAGAAAAAAAGGAAAAAAAAGAGAAAAAAGAGAAAAGAAAGAGAAAAAAAGAGAAAAAAGGAAGAAAAAAAAGAAGAAAAAGGGGAAAAAAGGAAAAAAAGGTGAGAAAAAAAGCCACATGCGGCTCTAGAGCTGCGGGTTGCCGACCCCTGGTCTAAAACATACAGGACAGCGCCCCTCGATGACCGACTTTGGACACCCCTGCTATAGAGGATTCATACATGTCCCCACCAATGACAAAAGCAAATATATGCCCTTGCCATTCGCTGTGAACTTTGTGCCGGGTGCAGTCTAGCTGCTGTCCAGGTGCTCTCAGACTGCGGTCAGGCTGCTGTCCAACTGATGAAAAGCAACTAGTACAAATGTGATTCACCAAACTCTGACAAAGTTATGAACCTAAACCAACCAGCTCCGAGTTCAAGAAAACAATCTTAACTGCTTAAATAAATCTAAAAAGTGGATATCAACGAATGTTTAGCTGCATGGTGTTTAGCATGCAGCTAAACTCTCAGATGGACAACTGTAACACAGCGACTGCTGTTAAAATGCTCCTTTCTGAGACACTGAGGGGACCGACTCTCAGATCTGAGTACTTAGATCAGCGCTGAATCTCATCGGTGAAATATTTAATCTGCTCTTCAACTCTGGCACAAAGGACATGATTCATTCATCAGTTCTGCCGTCGGTGGTGGACATATTGTCGATGCCCCTCAGCCCTGGCAGCGGACAGATGGTGGGTTTCTCTTATTAATTTATAACATGCAATCTGATCTGAAATCTGCTGAATCACTGACAGAAAGTAGACCCAGCTTCAAACATCTATCCACAGTTCTCCTCAGGTGGTGAAAGTGAAAGATGAAGAGTGAACTTAATGTGTTAGCTAGCACATTTGAAAGAGGAAGTGGCTTCGTAAAGAGTGACAGCAGAGGTGTAAATAACTTAAAACCAACTTGGACCAGATCCACCCGGATAGAATGTGGTCTAGGTTCAGGTTGAGGTGGCTCTATGAAGACTTGACGTTTAAATATCAGTCAAAAACAATCAAAAAGCTGACGTTTGGCTTCAGGTGGTTTTCCAGCTGTCGGGCCATCACCACTCGTTAGCACAATGTTGTCAGTGGCTTGTTTGTTGTACAGTAAATCTAGAAATGTCTTTAAAGGAGATAAATGATGTTTTTTAAAGCGGAACAAAATTCCTGAGCTCTTGGTGAAAGGTCTGTGGTGTACTTTGGTGTAAATGGCACAGGTGTACATCATACAGGTGTCTTTTTCAGCCCCGTCTATGCCATTTACACATGTAAAGTTTGTGAGTTGATCGTAAATTCGGACTTTACATTATGATAAGAGACAATAATTATTCTGAGATTAATATCAAGACCATTTGCATCTGTGATAAACTATGATAAACATGGTCAGTTATTGTTTTGGGCGCGAGGGAAACTGTTTGGCACCCCATCTGCCAGTCAGATGAACTTTCCACTAGTTCCCGGGGTGGTTTTGTGCACTCCTCTCATGCATGCTCAGTAACCTGCGTTGTAGGTCAGCAGGTGGAGGCGGAGCTGCTTTCAGTTTTCAGTGGTAACGACACTGAGCTGCACTGGGACAGCAGTTGAGCACGATGGCCAAGAATGACCCAGAAACTTCTGTGAGCTCAAAAGAAAGTCTGCACCAGAGGCAAAAACAACGGTAAAAGAAGACTGAATTCTGCAAAAATTAAAACAAAAGTGTCATTTGTTTGACGTTTCTTCTACGGCAACAGGATTGGGAAGTCCCGTCCACATGTGGGTCAGGTAGTTTGATGCCTTGAGGGATGACTATCCATCTATTCATCTTCTATCCCTTATCTGGGGTTGCAGGGGCAGTAACTTAAGCAGGATAGCCCAGACTGCCCTGTCCATATGGGGGGATCCCAAGGCCAGTCAAGAAACATAGGCCCTTCAGCATGTTTCGGGTCCACCCAGTACACAGAAAAGCTCACTAAGGAGTAGGGGTGTAACAATATATCGTGCCACGAAATTTCACAATACAAAAACGTCACGAAACGTTTCGTGGAGGTGACAAACTGTATCGCGATATTGGGTTATTAATATTAATCTATTGTGTTGACTAGAAACGCGCATCCGACAAACGCGTGCCGACCGCGACTCGACCCGCGGATGAAAATCTTACTCCGCTCAGAAGAAACTAGTACCATTTTGCGGTCCCGTTTTGAGCTCTGAGCCTTTACTTATGTAAGGCTGGTGTAGAGTTAAGCCTTACCTTATTAAATTAAACCTTTTTAGTAGGATAAACACGGGGACAACTTCTTCCGAGTTCGAGTGTACTTTAATGTCCGCTCAACAGTGTGGCGTATCACTCCGCCCAATCTAAAATTTACTAATCACTACAGATAAACTGACTAGTGTCATTATAGTCCCTGATTTACATCAGAATATAAAGAATATATGTATAAAATAATGAACCCTGAATTACCAAAATAACCTTCTTAACAAAAATAAATCTCCTCTTACACTTATAAGGTGAGCATGAATCAATCTTTTTTATCATGTAAAATTGTATGTATTTATTTACTTTATTATACTTTATTTTTAGTTGTTACAGTTCTGGAAAAGAAAAAAGTCAAATCATACATGAGAGAAACTATTCCGTTTGTGGCAAAATATTTTTATTGTATGAAACTGAAGATGCATAATGCAAACTTGACATTTACTTTTAGTTCAGTTTGTGGAAAATGGTTGGCCTGGCTTTCTCTTTAAAACTTAAACAGTTATAAAACATTACAAACTGTAACAATAAGGCAAACACACAGTATTGTTTTGTATTTTATGTCTTTCAAATAAAAGACAATTTTTCCCAGTCATATGTTCCTCATTCAAGGTTGTTAAAAAAAATACTGCTATAATATCGTATCGTTATCGTGACCTCAATATCGTGTATCGTACCGTATCGTGAGATTAGTGTATCGTTACACCCCTACTAAGGAGGTATCCTCACCAGATGCCCGAGCCACCTCATCGTGCTCCTCTCGATGTGGAGGAGCAGTAGCTCTACTCTAAGTCACTTCCAGATGACTGAACTTCTCACCCTGTTTCTAAGAAAGCGATCGGACAACCTGCGGAGGAAAGTCATTTTGGGCACTTGTATCTGCGTTCTTTCGGTCACTACCCACAGCTCTTGAACATGGGTGAGGATGGGAACGTTGTGCACTAACGATGATTTCATGGGTTCTGGAGGCCTGGACTTGGAGTTGTGGTTTTTGATGGAGGTTAGAAGGAAGAGAATGAGCGTTCTGGTTTTATACTTTCAAAATGAAATGTTTTTTTACCAACCGGGCATCACCCAGAAACAGATTCAAGCAGATTCCTTGAAAGAAGTTGAATTGTAAGTGTGAGGGGTTGGGTTGACATTGTGATGGTTCACACTCAGGTCACCTCAGAAGGTTCCCAGTTAGGTTTTCCATGGAAGTAGCATGTCTTCCATGTATTGGCGCGGGTTTTCCAGCTTACTAATCATGCATGTGACCTGGCTGTAGGCATGGGGCGATATACGATATTATCGTATATCGCGATAAAAAACGCCCGCGATAACGTTATCGTGGGGTACTGTAATTATCGCCAATTTTTTTTTTTTTTTTTTGGAAGAAAGTGTCAATTGACTCGCCCGGTTGCATATCCGGCCCAGACCGGATACGGATCCAGCTGTAGAGGCGGAGCGCCGGGCGGAAGTGAAGAATCCCCCGACGTGTGTTATTGTTGATGAGCAGGCAGAGCATTAGCACTAGCAGCTAGCGCCGAGATGGCATCAAACATGCAGTCTGACTCTGAATCAGAACTCCAAGATACTGGACAACCTCCAGACGGCGACGCCGCCGAACGGATTCTCTATCCTCCCAGCAAAAGGGTCAAGTCCAACGTCCAACTTATTTCTTTCGACTCTCAGGGAAGTATTTTCTTACAAAAAAAGAAAGTTCAAATAAGTACCGGTACCGGTACTATAGTTTACACTTTGTAATGCATAACATTTACAGTACACTATTTGTTCTCTATCTCAAGTGTCACTGTGTTGAGAATGATTTGAGAATAAATGTTCTGAAGGAACCAGTGGATCCACGGTTAGTGTTTTTCCTTGCATTTTAAGAATTTTATAAGCGACACGCTAATATCGTGATAATATCGTAATCGTGATATTTTTGTCCACTAATACCGTGATATGAAATTTTCATATCGTCCCATGCCTACCTGGCTGTTGGCTTCTTTGGTTGGCTGTTTCTGTGTGTTCCTGAGATGTACTCATGACTGGTCCAGCCGGTCCCCACCTTCAGCCTGGTGACACCCAGGATTCACAAGAAGTCAGTGCATCACCACGGACGCATTTATCAGCATTACGACTCTGATAAAAAAAAGATAACTTTAAAGATAAATCCCAGACCTAGACCACATCTCAAACCAACATCCTGAACATTAAGCGTTGTGAATTCAGGATGATTTCTGGCTGGCACAGAGCAGATCAGCAACAAATGTGACTGGGATCCTCTGAGGAGACAATGGACATTAGTCATGTCATCACTGACAGCAGTGATTTATGCTATGTGATGATAGCAGGCCATTAAAAGTCCCTGAACGCTGATCCATGTTCATAATAAACACAAACAAACAGAGAGATGGTGCTGATGGACGAGACAGCGACGATCGGAAACAGAGACGGCTCATGACTACCACAGACTCAATCAGAAACCCATCAACTCCACAGGAACTTCACTGAAGACTCACTCTCGTACATTAACTGTCTTATGAAGCTACGTGCACAGACAGATATCTCATTACAGCATCATTTTCATCTTAGTTGTGTTCATTTGTAGATTATCTGTTTCTGAGGATAACGGAACACTCTGGTTCTGCTGATTTCTTAGCCCGTTTTCGGGTTTACGTGAATGTCTGGAGCAGCTTGAACGGCTGTGTGATCACTGTTACAGCTCACGACATCATTACATCATGCTGACTTTCCTTCCCTGCATAATACACCAACAAGTTTCCTTCAAAACCAGTGTCAATATTTCCAGTTGGCTTTTATAAACGTTGCTGTAGTCTGTGTTTGTGAACGCTCGTCGGCGAGTCAGCAATTATTTACAAATATTGACCATATTTATGAACGTTGCTAAAGCGGGATTTATGCCGGCTGTTTTTAGTGGAATCCATAAATGTCCAAAATGGTTTGATAATGCAGATGCAAACTGCGAGTTACAACAGCCGCTGTGAATGCAGCTTTATGCAGCTTTATGCAGCTTTATGCAGCACAGCGGCTACAGACAGGACGTATGTTTAACCAGGATTCTCACACATGCATGACATCCCGCTGTGTTGGGTCTTCTGCTGCTGATGATGAAAGTCTCCTCCACGGACCAAGGATGCCTGGCGTTGCGGTCTGTTCTCTGTCAGTTCTTTCTCATTAATTAATTAATTAATTACGAGCTGAATAAAGATGTGATTTTATCGGTGTCTGTGTTTTGGTTGGTGAAGTAATCCCGCATATCGCCCCCGGACACAACTGCTTCTCGTATCTAGTTTAGCTCTGACCTGGAACCGCTTCAGTGGAAAAATCCTACACGTGGACTCCTGAGTCCATAATCAAAGATGAAACTGAAAACACATCAACAACCTGATTTAACCAATTAAGATGCAAGGCTTTATTTAAAATATTTCTACAACCACAAAGCTGAAAGCTGGGCATCTTCTGGAAAACTGCCAACTTAAATATTTCCTGAGCCACTGGAGAAACTATGAATACAGTAGGCCTATGAGAACATATCAGAGGTTAAACATTTGGCTTTTATTGTGGATAGTTGTCTATGTATTGCTGCAGCCCCCCCCCCGTTTACAATGATCGTACGACCGCAGAGTTGCTTGACGTGGGATCGAACACCAGAGAAACACTTTCCCACTGAATCAAAGAGACAGATGTTGCAGGTTTGTTGAGCAGAGGGAAAAAGGCTACGGACCGAATCACATCCACTCTGCCGAGCATCTAATCCTGTTACAAACACTGAGCCTCCGTAGGCTACTCTCATCCACAACCCCCACCAACACCGCCAAAGCAAATATTAGCAGACAGCAAATAATCCTGCAGGTTGTGATTAAGATTTTAAACGGATCCCAATTGTGTGCTTTGCAGTTAATGAATAACAAAGTCTTGGAGGACTGCGCCTGTAATTTATTAAACATGAAAAGTTCCTTGATGAAATATAGAAATTGGATGTATTTTTGCATTTCAAACGATTTGCATGGCCGGCTCACTCGCATCGCTAATGAGGCTGAGTTTCAAAGAGTTATAAAAGGAAACGAGTTAGTTGCTGAATTCCCCAGTCTGCAAGAAAGAAAAGGTGTCAGAGAGTCAGAGTCTAACCCAAAAGCAGCAGGAGACAAGATGGGCGAAGCAATGGTGAGAAGATCTGAAGCTTCCAGCCACACAAACAATTAAAACTCAGCATTGATCACACGGAGAGAACAACGTGATCTTCTCGAGACCAACTGCACCGAATGGGGGCAGAAAACATCGAATGAGCGTTTACTGATCCTCCAACCGAGTCGTCCGGAGACGTTTCAGTGAAGAAGAGACCGTGTCCAAGACCTTGAACACAAGTGATACAACCCTGTGATGTGACAAATAGGGTTTCTGAAGATTACTTTCCTTTTCCTGAGCACTTCACATTATATTGGCAGGAGTTGACTCAACCCAGCACCGGTTCATCCAAATTAGGGATGCAAATTATCGATTATTTCATTAATTGACAGTTGATAACCTTATCGATCGATCATCGATTAGTTGATAAGCGGCGTTTTTCCCCCATCTGAGATACAAACATAATTTGTTTTGCTTATATAAAATACAAAGGACATTTTAATGTATTCCTTAATCAAATATTTATTTGATACAAAAGTAACAAAAATACATTTTTGTACCACAAGGAATATAATATAAAGTGCACTTCAAGGCTATTAGTAGTAGCAGCAGCCATAATAGTGTCATTTGTGTCAAGCTAATTTTAAGTTCTAGTTACATTTTAAGTTACAGTTTTGGCAGTGTTCAAAATAAAATGATGAGACCTGCTGTATTGGAGCACATTTTCTTTTAGTTAAAACTGTAGCGGGGACAGATGTTTAGAGGAACCTATGTATGTACCGGGTGAAGGCTGATTTATGGTTCCGCGTTACAACAACGCAGAGCCTACGCCGTAGGCTACGGCGGCGGCTCTGCGTCGATTTAAGGCGGAACCATAATTCAGGCTTTAGGGGAGCATATCGGAGAACAACCAGAAGAATATAGAGTGGATTAAAAATAAAAGTTAAGCACTGAGCTACATGTGTCTCCCGTCTGGGCCATTGCAGACTCATTGCCTGAGCATGATATTACTAAAACCAAACATATCCACGCCGTCTCTTTCTTCTAACTTTATATGCGTGGCGCACCGCATTGTGTCGCATTAAATGTGGTCCGGGCGTAATACCAGCTGGTGAAATTAAACGAAAAAAATAAATAAATAAATAGATTAATTGTAATCGTTAATTTTAATCGGGTAATTTCATAACGGCAATTAATCGAAAATCGATTAATTATTAACATCCCTAATCCAAATATGTACAGATGAGCAGGACAACCAGACCTGGAAGCCACAGGGAACCCACCTCACCTGGATTAACAGAAGTAAGTTGCTTTAGCTCAGCTGGCCGAGCTCATGCTAACTCAAACCAGCAATCTTCAAGCGACCCGGAGAAGCAGAGGTGTGTCAGCTATTTTACCTTGTTGGCCTTCACATACTGGCCCAAGAAAGACAGATGTGAAACGTGTCATGTTCATTCTTCATGTGTGCAGCAGAAAACCAAAACAATGATGGTGAAAAATAAGAGAATCATGCCATCAGCTTTCTACATTTTCATGTCACAAATGTAAGCAGTTTTTTTATCACGTTAATGTTCTGCTTGATTAATTAATTTGATCCTAACGTGAAAGGATGCGGTTCCAGCTACGTTCATTCAACTGTTTCATCAGTCGCTCTAAAATCGGACCATGATGTAACACCTGATTTCAAGAGGTTTTCTTATTTCTGTACCTCCCCGATTCAACACATGATTTAGAGCGAGTAAATAATAATCCGTGGTGCAGACAAACGTTTCCTGTTTTAACCCTGTGAAGGTGTTGTCATCCGAACCTTGTTAGAGACTCTCACATGTGTCGCTCCCTTGCAGATGGGGGGGTGTCCCTGACTTACACAGTGGTCCCCCCCGGGGTGGAACTAAGAGGGGATCACATTTTACGCCTTTCCATAAAGTGGCTCTAAGATGCAGGAACCCGCAAAAGATGGTTCCGCAGAGAAAAGCGAGGGCCTAAGGAGTCGTCAACTCACTTTTGAATTGAGTCCTTAGTGGTCAGTGGAGGAACTTCAATTCCTAGATCGTGTCGGGCCACGTGGATCGGACCCAAACAGACGTCTGAGCTGTCGAAGAAGAAGAAGAAGAAGAAGAAGACATTATTGTTGGTGCCACATGATCTTCACAGACAAAAACAAAGAATAAACTCCGGAGCCCTCTCTTCTGGCCTTGTGGCCCACTTACAGAGTCACATGACTTCGTCTCCATGGCTACCAAGGACACCAAACAACAAGGGAAAATGTACATAATTAGCATTTGTGAATGGAGAATTTTCAGTTTGTGGGTGGAAAACTGGAGGAATTGCTGCGGACTGCAGAGACAGAAACAGAGAGGCTTGTCCCTCTGATACTCAGGAAGCATGAATAATAGATGTGAGCGCGCTCAGAGCCATGATCAGGGCCTGCAAACACAGCTGCCGCTCGGCTCTGTCCGACGACACCCAACAGACCGTCTACCTGAGGACTGGCTTCTGAAGTCAGACTGGTGAAGCTGCAGGAGGACGACGCAGACACCAGGGTCCGTGGAGGAGACAACCGGCCTCGCTGCAGAAAGAAGTTTCAGACCAGATACGACCGCCGCTGAAACAGACGCGCACCAGAAACCCACCGGTGTGGCGGCGGCGTGGTACAGCAGCAGTTCATGATGGTACCGTCAACCAAACTCCTCCCACGAGCTGCACAAGTGAGACCTGTTTCTGTCAGAGTTCACTCATATCAGTGCTGCCACAACCAAGTTTGGAGATGGTAGTGGCATCATCCATCCATCCCTCCATCCCTCCATCCCTCCCTCCATCCATCCATCCATCCATCCATCCCTCCATCCATCCATCCCTCCATCTCTCCATCCCTCCATCCATCATCCATCATCCCTCCATCATCCATCCCTCCATCCCTCCATCCATCCATCCATCCATCCCTCCATCCATCCATCCCTCCATCTCTCCATCCCTCCATCCATCATCCATCATCCCTCCATCATCCATCCCTCCATCCATCCATCCATCATCCATCCATCCATCATCCATCCATCATCCATCCATCCATCCATCCATCCATCCATCATCCCTCCATCATCCATCCCTCCATCCATCCATCCATCATCCCTCCATCATCCATCCCTCCATCTCTCCATCCATCCATCATCCATCATCCATCCATCATCCATCCATCCATCCATCCATCATCCATCCATCCATCATCCATCCATCATCCATCCATCCATCCATCCATCCATCATCCATCCATCATCCATCCATCCATCCATCCATCCATCCATCATCCATCCATCATCCATCCATCCATCATCCATCCATCCATCCATCCATCCATCCATCCATCATCCATCCATCCATCATCCATCCATCATCCATCCATCCATCATCCATCCATCCATCATCCATCCATCATCCATCCATCCATCATCCATCCATCATCCATCCATCCATCCCTCCATCCATCATCCATCCATCCATCCATCCATCCATCATCCATCCATCCATCATCCATCCATCATCCATCCATCCATCATCCATCCATCCATCCATCATCCATCCATCATCCATCCATCCATCATCCATCCATCATCCATCCATCCATCATCCATCCATCAT
>NC_084592.1:37702795-37815295 GCF_033807715.1 Cololabis saira | reverse complement strand
CGCAGGACGGAGCGCAAACAGGATTATGGAGAGTTCATCCTCGGCTCTAAAGAACCAGGAGAGCCGGCAGGAGAATCGCATCAACAGCAGAAGACGGTGGAAATGTTTCTGCAACCATCTGGCTGGCTCTGCTCCAGGACCCGCTGCTCCTCTGGGGGCCACACAGGAAACAACAACACGCCTCTAATTGTCTGAATTAACAGAGGCTAATTACTATGCTAATGTTTACCTGGTGGAGACGGCGGGGCCCGGACCCTGGGCGCCGGATGCCTTTGTGATGAAGCGGCTCAGATCGATCTGGATTAATAAAGCCGAGACCAGAGAGAGACCTCATCTGGCAGAAACTGAAACCCGAGCTGGCGACGAGCCACTCGCACCTGCTGAGACAGCCTGGAGGGCCAAATCAGAGAGCATCATGGGAAATACACGGGCCGTACCCCAATCATTGTTTTCACCCGGTGAAACTGTCAGACCCTAAAACTGTTCCACGAAGCAGATTATGGAGATCAAGACTATGAATATGGCAAGGATGGATTTATAAACGACAAGTCTCTATTCAGACACTGATGCAGATCGTAAGAGTTGTGGTTGGCAACATCCAAAAACAAGTCCGGCAGGAGCTGAGACGAGGGCACGCAGCTAGGGTTGCCACCCGTCCCGTAAAATACGGAATTGTCCTTTATTTGAGAAAAAAATGTTGCGTCCCGTATTGAACTAATACGGGACACGATTTGTACCGTATTTTCATTCACTTTTACACCATATTCTAGTTGAATTATTGAAATAAATTAACTTTTACACCATATTCTAGTTGAATTATTGAAATAAGTTAACTTTTACACTATATTCTAGTTGAATTATTGAAATAAATTAACTTTTACACCATATTCTAGTTGAATTATTGAAATAAATTAACTTTTACCCCATATTCTAGTTGAATTATTGAAATAAATTAACTTTTACACCATATTCTAGTTGAATTATTGAAATAAATTAACTTTTACACCATATTCTTCACCTGTAGGCTATATTACATCTGGGCTGATATGGACATACGTAGCATAGGAGGCTATTTCAGCTGCTATATGGTTGGCTGTCTGTACAGTCATGCAAGTTCAATGCTATTAAAGTACTTTAAACTTTAAATCAAAGCATTTTGTTTTTTCATATAAAATAAACACATTTTTATTCAGTTTAGAAGTTTTGGGGCTTTTTTTTGGCTCCTGCGCTGCTGAAATCAGGGCGTCCCTTATTTCTATTTCTGAAAGGTGGCAACCCTACACGCAGCCCTGGTCCTAGCTGGCACGTTTGGTCGTACGTGTCCTTAAGAAATAAGTGTCGGGTACAAGAGATGCAACATTCACCTGAACTCTAGAGGCGCTAGCGTAGGACTGTGCAGCAGTTGACCCAGGGCCGGCCAGGGTTTTGGTGGCCCTGAACAAGATTCGTTTGTGACCTCAAATCCCTTTCAAGTGCAAACGCTAAATTACACACACGGCTTACAACTGAACAAATAGTCGCATTTAATACAGATAATGAAGAAATTAAAAAAACATATCTTACTTTATTTGGAAATAGAAGTTATGATTAACAGGTGAAGGTGGCTTGACCCCTCCAGCCGTTATATACATTTACCAAGTGATAGAAAAAAATTAAACTTCATACAAGTAAAATCTGGCTCTGGAGACCAAGATTGCTGGATGTATCATGCTGTTAATACCTTGAGTTCTGCCATAAAGGTGGACGATGCTGATTGACTCAATTCTGAAGCCTCCCCTAGTGGTCATTAGAAACTGCAACACAAAGCATGACTTTAAATGTCACATGACCCCACACAAGCAGCAAATCTTCACTTTGTTGAGGTTTTTATGTTAAAAACATTATATGTTTTGTTCTTGTCCACAACCAGCAGGTCTGTGCACATTTGCTGTCCATCATAGGTGGTTGGGGAGTGGAAACAAGGCAGATAACAAACAGAAAACCCAAAGACCGGACCGCAGCGCCGCAGATTCATTCAGTCATAGCTGATCCTCCACGGGAGAGAGCTGTGTGAATGTGTTGCTCTGTGGGCCGCTGCATGTTAATGAACAGACCTGCAGCCCAACAATGGTGCTCCTGTGTCAGATCACGGAGGAGGAGGTGGCGGCCTTGGTGAGGTCAGCAACACAAAATGATCGGCATCCTGGGAATGTGTCTGACATCACGCTTCCAGCTGTTGTTCACCTCACAATGCTGCCACACACATGCAGAAGCCCGTCCAGTTTACTGCAACGTTCACCCTGACTCCCTGTCGGTTTAACCAGTCAAAGACGAAATCACACCTCAACCAAACCTCAGATCACACCGCGCGATGTTCGGTCACCCCGCGCAATGTCCCAGATGCCAATAAGAGCACAAGACATGGAAACAGGAAGGGAAACCAATGAGGCAACATGTGTTCTTCAACCCTGGTCCTCAGAACTGGTTCCTGCATGTTTTAGATGTCGCTCTGCTCCAACACACCTGGCTCAAATAAGGGGGATCATTGACAGACTTGTGTAGACCTTGATAAGCTGACGTGTGATTCAATCAGGTGTGTTTAAGCAAGGAATCCTCTAAGTCTGAGAAGGACCCAGATGTAACATCAATAGTATGAGTGGTCTCTAGGGTTGCAAAGGGGTGGAAAATTTCCGGTAAATTTCCGGAAACTTTCCGGAAACTTTCCATGGGAAGTTAAGCTGGGGAATTTTGGAAATATTTCAAATTGGAAACTTTCCATGGGAATTATGGGAATTATGGAAATTTATGGGAATTAACTGGAAATTGGGGGTAATTTAAACAAACTCAATCATATCCAAACATAAAAAAACATGAATGTTGAGTAAATACTAACTCACCCCACTCCCCCACCCAATCAAAAAGTAAAATAACCCCAACCCCCCCCCCCCCCCCAAAAAAAGTCCCATTCAAAATGTTAAATAATTAATACCATTATAGATCAAATATATTTACCCCATAATATTATCAAAACCTACTTGACTTTATATAGTCCGTGGGCTCAAATGTGTGGCTTCAATAGTCTTGTGCTTTGAGCTCAAATGTGTGGCCTCCAGGCTTCAAGAAATCACCTGTGCATGTGATGGAGGAATGCACAGTGCCTGCAGGGGGCGTGGCCTCAATAGCCCTGCAGTAAGCAATGTGCTGTGTGCATGTGATTGAGGAGTGTACTTGCATTAAATCTGGTTGTTTTAGCCAAGACTATGCTACAATATATTTCCCCCAACTATATTTAAGTTCCCTGTTAAGGGCCAACCTTCAATTCTGTAAATTTCTTATTTATTCCCGTTAATTCCCATATATTCCCGTTAATTCCCATGGAAAGTTTCCAACTTTGAAAATTCCCGGAATTTTGCAACCCTAGTGGTCTCTAATTCCAACCAGGATCCTAGAAATGACCATCTGTCTCATGGGGACCAAGTGTTTGTCCTACCAAAGTCGGATATACTGTATATAACAATGGACAAAGCATTCGGTCACATGACCCAGTTGTTACTGAAGACCGGATTTGAAGCCTGTTTTCCGTCTTGCAGCCATGTTGCTGACCAGGCCTACGGGAACACGCCCACCGCATGTAAATCCCAGTTAGCTATGCACCTTCTTCAGTCGAACCCCGCTGGAATATCTGCAGAGCGGATTTCGGACGTTGACACCGGGATGTAAAGTACAGCGTTTAGCTGACACCGGATTCGTACAATGGGGTGGTTGCTTCACGCAGGGCGGTAGCTTGATGCTCACGGATGGTGAAGTGATAACAGCTAGTTATCGGCTGAGCCGACTGCCGTACTAGAAATACATTTATAGTTTGATATTAACTCTCCTGCCATGGTACAAAAAAAATCTTCCTCAGAGTCATCACAGATGTGAAATCAAACAATTGAGACCAAAACAGACAGTAAATATGTTTATTTCTGCTCTAAAGTTGGACATTTTAACCTGAAGCTCAATGAAGATGGACTCGCCTCTTGCGGCAAGTCGAGGAACTGCAGTGAATCTTAGTTCTTCGTGAGAGTCAATGCAGAAGTGGGATGGTTGACGCTTGTCCTAATGAGGACACATAAACAAGAATATCCACACATGCACACAGCAGGATTATTGAGAAAGTCGCTGAGCTTTAATCTTCACAAAGTGAATTTCTCTCTCAGCTGCTGGGTTTAATCTCCTCCTGCAGGTCGGATTATTTCATGTTTCTGTCTGTGTGTGTCCACAATATTTGTGTTGTTCAGTTTACGTTTGTTTTGTTGTTTTTAAGTCAGACCAACTTTATTGGTACAGCGGCCTCTGCACAGGCAGTTAAACATAAGCTGATCAAACTAATGGAAAATCAACCTGTCATATTACAACCCAACAAACTGAGAAACACCAGATAAAACTGATTAAAGACAATGAGACAGAAAATGAAGCAGCTCGACCAACCAGGGAAAAACGCCTACACCTGTTGTAGTTGGTGCTCGTTCTGTAATTACACCACCAACACTAGGTGGTGATGTGGGCTCTTCTCTGCAGTGATGCAACTGGCAGTGTTGAACTTCTTTTAGTTTACCTTATTTATGTACCTAATACACGGCAATGGAGGAAACAAAGCCGATAATCTGTGAGTTTGAGCTGATAAATGTTGAGCAGCAACTCTTTCTGACATTATCCATATTTCTTCCCGGCTTGAAAACAACAGAGAATTAGTAAAAGGAGAGAGTGCTACCCAGTGGACCAGTCGTACTTGAGGTCTGGAACTATGGAGCTAGAACAGTCTCATAATTCGCAAATGCACAAAGCCGTTTCACAAATGCACAGGACAAGTTTCACAAATGCACAGAACAATTCACACGTGCGTAGGACAAATGTATTTTTGATGCGCACACAAATATAACCTGATTTAAAAACGTTTTTTGTCTGCGAGCTGCGCTGGATTGGGTGTGACTTTTGAATCTCCCCTGACGTGACTCGATCCACAAATACGTTTTTTTTAACACGCATTTTCACAACCAATCAGATGTCTTGCTTTGTTTCAGCCAATCATAAGAGCGCACGCAGAGTAGTGGATAAAACACGACTTACCCGAGTAAAGCAGCTTCAAGGTTGCTAGCGTGTCCTCACCAGAGGACACAAGCTGGACTAACTTTAGGTCACTGACTTCTACCTTTTGCTGTGTCTGGGCTCTCCGGCCGAGTGTTCTTCACCATGGATCATTTCAGGATCCTCCTAAGTTGACTTAGTGCCAACAACATGTGAAACGAGTGCTACCAGAGTTGACACACATAGAAGAGCAGAGGGTAGCGTTCGTTTCAGGTGTTGTTTCAGAAGTCCCTAGGTTTGTCAACAGAGTTGAACAACTATGGGCTCCTGAGCAAGGCTCTTAACCCTCCAACCGCTCCCCGAAAGCTGGAAAAATGGCAGCCCGTTGCTCCAAGTGCAACTTGTGATGGGTTAAAAGCAGAGACCTGAATTTCCCCAAGGTGCATAATGCAGAACAAGAGGTTCTCCTGGATGCTTTCATCTGGTTTTTTCAACTACGCCATGTTGGGGCTGATGGAATAATGGATCCAACTACGTGTTCACTAGTTCTTAACAGACACAACTGCCAGATTCCACCTTCACAGTACAAACATATTCCTTTATTAGATTCTGATTTTACATTCCTCTGTCAGGTGAGGAAGAATCAGTTTTCTCTGCTCAGAATCGATTCCTGGCTGAGCCTGAAAATGATGTCAGTGACTACGTTTACATGCAGTCAAAATTCAGGTTATTACTAATATTCCGGTTACTGAAACATTCGGAATATTCCGTTTACATGCGTGAGCAAACAGGGATATCCCTGTATACATGGTAATTAATCATTCGGGATATCTGGTTCAAACCAGCGACGCGCGGAGAACGTGATGACGCAATTAGCGTCATTTCCGCTTCCTCTTCCTGTATCCAAATTCAAAACAAATGCTGCTTCGAGCAACTTTTCGCTCACCTTCTTGTAAATCTGGCTATCCCGGTACTTCCTACCGTCTACAAATGCAGAAATGTTCATGTTTATCCTTCATTACATTTATGAAGTGATTAGTCTCCTCCTCACTCCAAAAGTGTGTTGTGGTCTTGCGTTTCTCCGTCTTTATAAGAACTTCCTGGACTCAAAAGACCAGGATTCCTTGCAAACAGAGCATGCGCAGAAAACAAATTCATGTTCCGTTTGATCGGGATATTCCGTTAGGTGTTTATATGACCAAATATTCGGGTTTTAAAAGGAGTAACCAGGGGTCATATTCGGGTTTTTAAAAACCCGAATATGAGCAAATTCGGGTTATTCAAAGGGGTTAATGGTGTTTACATGGCCGTGCAAATTCGGGTTATTGCCAATATTCGGGTTTTAAAAGGGTTATTGACTGCATGTAAACGTAGTCAGTGTCTTGTTTATTGTGAACTGTTATGTCACTGGTCTTGAACTGTTCATGTGTCTGATGTTGCCGTCTCTAGACCGCCGCCGCCAGTGTTTGGTGATGTTCCACCTGCCGCCACCTCTCCCAGGTTTTGCTGCAGCGTGGTATGAACAGATCTGAGGTCAGCAGGCTCACTGATCTCCTGCAGCCTGTGGAACATCAAAGATGGCCTCCTCCTGTTTGTACGGAGGAGGAAGGGGGTGCACCACATGCATAAATGACTGGGAGCAGGGCACCTATTCATATAACCCCCCCCCCCCCCAAGTGCTGTGCTGATAAGAGAGGGGAGCAGAGGGAGGAGGGGGAGGTGAATCCTCCTCCTGCAGGAATTCAAAGCAGCTCCCGTCGCCTGGATTTAATTTGCATTCTGGGAACGATAGTGCAGCGCGAGGCGGCAGTTGGAGCGTGCTCAGTGAGACGGCGTGCCCGGCAGCTCTGCCAGAGAGGACAGTCTGGGGGCCACCTGCCCCTCGCTTTAATCCACAAGTATTTCATTTGGAGCGTCAGGATCGTCCTCTGCCTTTGATGTGCGTTTGTCCCGTGGACACGACATTAAAGACTCTCCTTCAAGCTGGGGCAAATTCAAAAACCGTTACCTTCTTCTAAGGATTGCAAATGTGCTTAAATATGCCCTTTAATGGTGTATTTTCCTCCAACCGTGAACTCAATAAATTAGTTCTCCCTGTGAGGAGAGGCCTCGGCGCTCGCCGGCTCTGATTGGCCGCTCAGAAGTACTGGCTTCGTTTATCTGTTGTTCTCTGAGTTTAAGTTACAAAGGAGAGGTGTGAGACGTGCAGAAGCAGAGTTCAGTTTGCCACCAGACTCTACCGTCCGTCTTCGAGTCACTGGAGCAGTAGTTAGCGTCCAGCCCCAGAGTGCATCCACTTTCACAGATGATCTTCCTGTCTCTCCGACAGATGACAGCTGCAGGTTTGACTCAGTCTGGTTTAGATCCCGTCGGTGTTCAGGTCACGGCCCAAGTACACGACCGTTTCCCTCTCATACATGCAGGCAGGTGGATGCTGGAGGAGCTTCATCATAAAACACCTGTAGACCCTCCCTGTCTGACAACCTGGGTTCCTCCAGTCCCATAATGAGAATATCTGACTGCCACCAGATCTGAATACCGTATCATCCAAGCATATTCAGGATCAGAACCCTCCACCACAGCAGGTCGTTGAAGTTTAGAGAAGTAGACGCTTATGAACCTTTATTTTTACGTATACACGTCTTTTTCATGCCTCCGATTCAGAAACGGACCTTTTTTCTTTTCTTCTGATGTCAAAACATAATGAATCTGATTGTTGTGTCTCTTATGTCAGCAATACTACACTAAGTACCCCTATGACCCAGGTCCTGGGGCTGCTCCTCCCACCCTCCAATCACCATCCCTCCACCGCCGTGTCTGAAGGTCACATGTTGTTTCTGCCGAAAAGCTTTTGGGTCCTCACTGAAGCCCTGGGTTGCATCAGACATTGGGGCTCTAATAAACGTTTCACACCCGTGTTATTAACAAGCGCCATGCGTGTAGGTTTATTGCTGACATCAGTCATGTTTTCCCGCCTGACTGCAGTGGATGATGGTACAGATGCTTGCAGGTGACCATCCATTGTACACTACTTTCCATGATGCATTGTGGGATATCCTGGGTGTTCTGTATACTGTATAATGTTCTCTACAGCTACAAAATGGAAACCATGAGCTGTAATAGAGGACGTGGTGACGAGGAGGTGGTTTCAGAACTTTCAGAATATTTAGCAAAGTGAACTTTGCTAAATGAAGCTGTAACTTTATAGACTTTAAAACAGCTTTGCTTGTGCTCACGTCTCTTCATGGCTCAGTGTCCCAGTACATCTCTGACATGCTGGAGCCACATGACCCGACCCGGATTTGAGAACCTCAGGAACTGGTCCCCTGCTGGTCCCCAGAGTCTCGACTGAACTAGGTGGAGCTGCGTTTCAGTTTTGTGCTCCTAAAACCTGGACCAGTTTTAGGTTTCAGTTTATACATGCAGCCATTGGGAAGTATAATCCAGAATCACGGCATACACTTTCATTGTTATGCTGATGATACGCAGCTCTACTTGTCTATGAAGCCGGATGAAACAGAACCGTTAGTTAAACTTCAGGCATGTCTTAGGGACATCAAGGACTGGATGTCCAGAAATTTCTTGCTTCTAAATTCAGATAAAACAGAGGTTATCATTCTTGGTCCAGAGCATCTTAGGAAGGGATTAGATGGTGTTGCGATGGCTTCCAGTGCAACTGTGAGAAACCTTGGTGTTATTTTCGATCAGGATTTGTCATTTAAACCATGTTAATCAGGTTTGTAAAATAGCCTTTTTCCATCTCCGTAATATTGCAAAGATTAGGAAAATCCTCTCGCAGAGTGATGCAGAAAAACTAGTTCATGCGTTTGTATCTTCTAGACTAGATTACTGTAATGTGTTGTTAGCAGGATGTCCAAGTAATTTGCTGAATAGGCTCCAGCTGATCAAAAATGCAGCAGCACGAGTACTGACAGGAATTAGCAGGAGAGACCACGTCTCTCCAGTGTTAGCGTCGCTCCATTGGCTACCTGTAAAATTCAGAATTCAATTTAAAATTTTATTACTTGCGTATAAAGCCCAAAACGGCTTAGCTCCGCATTATTTGCAAGACCTGATAGTGCCTTATGTTCCTGTCAGAGCTCTCCGTTCTCAGAGTGCAGGTTTACTCGTAGTTCCTAGAGTATCCAAATGTAGATTTGGAGGGCGGGCGTTCTGCTATCAGGCACCATTACTTTGGAACCAACTTCCAATCTGGGTTAAGGAGGCTGACACCACCTCCACCTTTAAAACTAAACTTAAAACATTTCTGTTTAGTAAAGCCTATAGTTAGTGTTTAGTAAACCTCTAGCTGGTGTTGGTAAATCTCTAGGTAGTGTAAACTTTAGTGTGTCAGAGTCGCTCCTGTAGTTTCTTGTGCTGGCCCCCCCTTCTCCTCCCTTTTCTCTTTTTTGTCCATGTTGCAGCATCCTTTGCCGGACACCGGAACCTGCAGTGTGGGAGTAAGGGGGGCAGGGTAACGGCCCCTTTTGGGCGGGGGAGAAGGTTCGTCCCTCAAGACTCCTCTCCCTGGCCCTGCCCCCTTTTCAACCTTTCCCCGACCCTGCACCCCAACCTGGGACTTGATGATTGGGCCGGAGCTTCGGGAGCTGCGTGCTGGCCTGCGGTCCCCACCCCTGGTCATCCCGCTGCTGCTTCCACCTGCCTGCTGTGCTGTTGCCGTCCCTGACCCCCAGTCTGGCCTTCGGCAGGAGGGTCCCCCCTTACGAGCCTGGTCCTGCTCAAGGTTTCTTCCCTCCTAAAGGGGAGTTTTTCCTTGCCACTGTTTGGCTTAAGGTTTTTCTCCCACTAGGGGAGTTTTTACCTGCCATTGTTTATGTAATAACTGCTCGGGGGTCATGTTCTGGGTATGGGTCTCTGGAAAGCGTCTAGAGACAACTCTGTCGTATTAGACGCTATATGAATAAAATCCAGAAGATGTGAGACTGGCCTGAACTCTGACAGTGTTCAAATCCAGGCTGAACTTATTCTTTTTTTTGACATGATCTCCTAATGCTTGTGAGTCCCTCCCACGCCGCCGTCCCAGCATCGTTTAGGTGGTGGTTGTAGTCCAGCCGACACTGCTGTTTGTTTTTTTCACTCAAGTCACCAAGAGTTCAGCAGTCCTCATTTTAGTCACTAAAAAGCCCCGTGCAGCTGATATGGACATGAAATCTAACTGTGGAGACCAGAAGAGACCAGTGGAGCCTCACTCACGCGGGCGTGCTCTCGTGATCAGTTTCAGACCAACCTGGCCTCAGAGCGAGTCCTTGGAAACCTGCGGAGGACTTGTCCCGCTCCGTTTATGCTATGTTGGGTCATTTCCTGCTGTTGGAAACATGATGCGTTCAGGGTCACGCGCTGAAGAAATCTACTGTGATGTGCTCTCTTGATGTTTTCAGGCACTTCCTGTGTTTCCGCGGCGAAGGCCAGAAACTGTTGATTTCAATTATTCAGAGGGCGTGAGGAGGCGCGACACGAGATCATGCTAATTAGCATCAAGTCAGCGTGTGTCAGGCGGCAATTATGTTAATTCCCCGTGAGCGCGTCAGACCGCCCTGTCACCTTCATCTGAGGCAGATTAACATCTTCATCACAGAGATACTGGCAGGGACACGAGGCTCCGTCTCTGAGAAGAGTCCTCATGGAGCCTGAAAAAACGGCTGGAATCGCTTCTTTCTGCAGCAGCTTTCCGTTTCACAGCTGACGGACGCACAAATTCAACCAGATGAGATTCAGCGAAAGCTGCTTCACAAGAATCCAACGGAAGAAGATTTGGTCATTGTGCCAAATTTGATAATAGAATATAAAAAAAGCGGTAAAAAACCTCCTGTTTCTGTGCAGAGGAGCAGACTCCTCCTGTATGCTTCATATTCATTCAATTAACCTTCATTCAGACTGGAAAACAGGAGTCTGGGGATATAAAATCTCTCACTTCTTGACCGCAGCAGCAGCAGCTTGACCAGCATCACGTGTGGAAATCGAAATGGGGGCAATAAAAGTAATAATATTAACATGTGAAGGGTTTTGTTTCTGCATCCGGTCTGTTGAAGTTTTGATTCCTTTAGAGATGCAAACTTCCCGACATTTACAGCCGATTTCAAGGGTTCTTTACGTCGTTCAGTTCAGGTTCTATTGATGGTCGTGAGGACACGACCTGGAGGACACATCCTGAACATAACAAAACATAACGAAAATTAGGCTAAAAAGGTAGAAAGATAAAAACTTTGAGCAATACTAAGTACCCTCTTATTGATTTCGTAGCATTTAAGAGGGTGAGTAGCAGCTCTTCGGCTGTGCCAACTTCTGAAACAGCAGATGCTTGGGCAGTTCACTGGTCTGGAGCATCCAGGTGTGTGTTAACACAGTGACAAGAGGGAAAGGCATCAGCAATGGTCTTAGAGAAGCAATTGCTCCCGCACATTAATCTGGAAAGGGTTATGAACTCATTTCTTTTTTTTTTTTATCTTTATTGAGGGCATAAAAAAAAGAAATAATATTTACAATAACAATATAATCATCAATATTTCTCCCCCCTTTTTTTTTTTTTTTTTACTTTTTATAACATTAATTAAACCAAAATAAATAAATAATAATAATAAAAAAAATAAAAAATAAAAAAAATAAAAAATAAAAAATAAAAAATTTAAATAAAAATAAAAAACAACAACACACCCCTCTCCCCTTCCCTCCCTCATATGGTCAATAGATTACATCATTCAAAATTATTTAACATATGTCTATCAATACTAGAACAAAAATGAATAATAAATTAAATAATCAAGTCCTGTGTAAACAAATTCATTAACATAGTAGATGATTCAGATCATTAGTCCATTAAAAGCAAAAAATCCAAAAAAGGTCCCCAAATAAGGTCAAAGTCTCTAGTTTTTTTTCTAACGGAATACAATATTTTTTCTGGAGTACAATATGATCCAAGTTCATGGGGGGTTTTCCGATTTCCAGTTTTTTAAAATACAATTTTTTGCTGCGGTGCCTGCAAGCAGAATGAAATACTTTTTATGATAGGTCATATTTAATGAACTAATATCTCCCAGTATCCAAACTTTAGGATCAAGAATATGGGATTTTAAAATGTCATGAACTCATTTCTAAACAACAACACAAGGAAGACGTTGCTGTCCCCTCAGAGGAGCTGGAGGAGGTGGCTGGAGAAAAGGAGGTCTTGAGGCATCTCTGCAAAGACTGCTGCCACAAAAACCTGGGGGAGCAGCAGCTGATTGGAACATGGATGGAAGAATGAAACACAACTTCCCGCTCCGCAGCAGATGCGTGTTCCTCTGACTTTTATCAACGTGGTGTCAGCAGTGAGGTCGTCGACTCACCGATGACAGCAGTCTGAGCGAGGGAGGGTCGCCGCCTGCAGGATTACTGTGACGACGTGTCACCTTGTGAGCTTTGGATGCGACCCGGGACCGGAGCAACAATGACAGCTGCAGGGAGAGCAGTTTAAGGTCTGCGATGTCCACTTCAGAATCATCTTTAAATCCTCTTAAATCTTAAAGAAAGCAGCAGATTCATGAAGCCGGATGATTAAAGTGGCTGAACACGGTGATGAAGAGGAGCGACCTCTTAATCACTTCAACAACAGAACACACTTCCAACTTCACGATGTATTAGAGATTAGGAGACTCTGTTCCATTGCTCAGCTCCTAATGAAAAGCAGAGATAAGCTCCCCCCATGACGTCTCATGACCCCGTCAGGGACAAAGGTGCAGCTACGCCAATGACACATCAACCTCCATGCCAACATCTGCATGTGTATGGAGCCAAATCAAGGCCAAAAGTTTTGCTAATTTGAAAATAAAATTTGAACCTGAAAATTCTTTTTTACAGTTTCAATTTTATTTTTTTCAGTTTCAAATCTTTTTATTTCAGTTTCAAATCTTTTTTTCAGTTTAAATTTTTTTTTTTCAGTTTCACGTCTTTTTTTTTCAGTTTCACATCTTTTTTTTTCAGTTTCACATCTTTTTTTTTCAGTTTCACATCTTTTTTTTTCAGTTTCAAATTTTTTTTTCAGGTTCAGACTTTTGGCCCCGATCTGGCGTGGGGGGCGTGGCATCAACTGAGAGGGGCGTGGCATCATGAGTGACAGCAGAACAGAGAAGGCGGGGGACGTTCCTCAGTCATGTTGCCTTCAGGAAACGTAGGTTGCAGAAGTTATCAGTAGAAGTATGATTCAACACTGTACACCATATTCACGTGATTGGCAGTGGAAAAAACTGATATTAGTGACACATTTCTGTTTGAAAAGCTGTTTTAGACCGTACTTGGCAGTTGGCACCAATCGCAGTATAAAAGCAATAAACTATGCCAGACTGTACAGTTCAACAGCCACACTTTAAAGTTTGACATTTCCCACTTCCACATACTACTGCCACTGCCCTCTAGCATCAGCTAAGTCAGCCAAGTTAAAATGGCTAACTGTGACCGATGCAAGGTGGGCGTGGCCCAGCTGTGTCCCAGGTGTGTGCGTTCCACTCATTCACAACATGGCACGGTACGAGAAAAAGGAGACTCCAAAAGTGTTCTCCAGAGAACCTGTTGGTGACGTCACATACCCCTTTTACACCAAGCTGGTTCCAGGGCTGGTGCTAGTGCTGGTGCTAGAGCCGGTTCGCGGTTGGTTCTAAGTAAGAACCGTTTGTTTTTACACAGCTGGTGCTGCCCAGGAGCTGGCCAGAGAGCCACGTCATCACGTTACTGTATACGTCACCACCACGCCCCCTCGTTTTCATCCCCACCCTGATCAGGAAGCTGAGAGCCAAAAGCTGTTTTAATTTCAGCTGTAGCGCTGTTAATATGGCACTTTATTAAGTTTTAATATTTTTTCAGGTAAAGTAACCTTTAAGATCCCCAACCTGGGCTCAGTTTATCCAAATAACGCCCTTGAGATTTGCTCTGAAAATTTCGGAATTTCTGGCCGACTGCCGGCTCCGGAGCTGATTTATGGTTCCGCGTTAAATCGACGCAGAGCCTACGGCGTAGGGTACGGCGTAGGGTACGGCGCCCGCGCCCGTCCCCGTCCGCGCAGGCCAGGAATTTTTATCAAATAAATGGATTCGATCGTTGAAGACGGCGGTTAAGTTAGCAGACTCTTTTATTATGACATCCATTTATTTAATAAAAATTCCCGGCCCGCGGGGACAGGCTGGGAGCGGGGCTGGGAGCGAGGCTGCCGCTCCATCGGCGGGCACGGAGCCCGCTGATGGAGCGGCAGCCTCGCGTCCGAGCGTCCCAGGGCTGGAACGCTTCCAGCCCTGGCTCGGACGCGAGGCTGCCGCTGTTGATGGATTGTACCGTAGACCACTGCTGCTTCTGTTTTCCATCCATTATTAAATAAATTGATGTAATAATAAAAGAGTCTGCTAACTTAAAGGAGCTTGAGGCTCCTTTTAAGAAATGAGACTCTCTAGCGCCACCCTTCACTACGACGGCCGTCGGGGGTACTGCAGCCAACAGTGAAGCCGGCACGGGAGAACGGGGAGAACGTGCATGCAGCGTCATGTGACGTCACATCCGCAGCCCAGCGCGGGAAATTCGGGACCGAATTGCAGCACATTTTGCAGCACACAGCCTGTTCAAGGCAAAGGAGAGATACACTAGAGGGCTCATTCTTTTTGGTTTGGAACGCTTCATCTGACATTATTACTAGAAAACTTAAAATGTATACGGATTTTTTTCATAAATCTTGCCACAATCCGGCCTCAAGCTCCTTTAACCGCCGTCTTCAACGCTCCGTTGTTTAAAAACGGCGCTCTTCCGTGTTTATTCTGCTTTGGTTGTTCAGTAACACCGTCCCCAGCCCTTGACGTAAGCACGTAGCCCCCGACGAAACTGGTTCTTTGAGCTGGCCCAGCAAAGAGTCGTTTCTCTGTCTGGCGCTAGCCCAGAACCAGCCCTGGAACCAGCTTGGTGTAAAAGGGGTAACAGAGGGCTTGTTCGGTTCTTCTGATACGGTCTGACTTCAACATGTGGTTTAGGTGGTGGTGTGTTACGCTACGGCTGCCTTAGCCGCATCATAACTGATAGCCCACTTGTTCCCTAAATACCTTTTGAATTAAGGAGTAAAACAGCTGCATTTCCCACCAGATTAGTTAAGTGAGCACCAAAACACGCAAACGTCCTCAAAGACACGTAATCCTCCAGATGGGGGGCAGGCGGTCCTGAGCAGCTCCTGAAGCTTTGGCCTCTTGTTGTGTGTAATCTTCCAGTTCACAGGATGAAGAGCATCAGTCAGTCTGAGCTGCTTCTCTTTTACACAATGAAATAGAATTAGAAATAAGTGAGTGTTTTCCGCATGAAAAAGCCGTGGAGTGTCTTATTTCGACTGAAGTCATGAATATTTGAAGAGCGGCGCCACTACAGAGCTGCCATTTGTGCCTCTTAGGCGTCTGCGTCCGCCTCTTAAATTAAACATTAATTGTATTTCTTCATAAAAGGACATCGCAGCGCTCAGCTCACAACAAGTTAATTATTTCCAATTTGCCACAAAATGTGTGTGAACGTGTCAAACTGGCAGAAAAAGTTTCATCAGGTTCGTTTGGACGCCGGCGCTCATTATTTCTGCTGTCGCATGAGGGAAACACAACAATGAGAAGAAGAAGCGTCTCCTCCGTGGGTGTGAGGAGGAGCCACACGGCAGCAGGACGGGTGAGTCCCCGTCCCACCTGGAATGAACACATGTGTACAAAATAAAACAGCCAGATGCAGGGCTCCTTCACAATAAAAGCGCTGTAATCTGAGTGTAAATCCTCCAGAGTTCTGCTATCACGGTTTCTCTCAAGAACCAAATTAAAGTGACTTCAGCCTGTAAGCAGCTTTGAAGAGTGAAGCTCAAAATACCTTTTCTCTGCTGCAAACCGAAGATGAGCTGCTAAAGCCGGGAGATTAACTTCCTGTTGGAGCCTCGCAGGATTTCAGCTCATCTGGATGTTACGAAGGTAATAACAGGGGTTTCAGACCAAACGTCAAAGAGGTCACTGACATCAGCGCCGTCGTCAGCTGGCGTGCAGCAGGTTTCTGTGATCCCACAGACGGTCCTCTCACCTCGTTTACATGTTAAACTAACATCTGGGCTCCGTGGATCCAGCTGTGAGCTGCACAAACACTTCAGGCACCTCCAGAACCTCTGGACCTCACCAAGCAGGTCCCACATCCTCAGATGGTCAGCATGGTCCTCAGGTTCCCCCTGGATCACGTCTGTAAAACATATATTCAATCAATTTTCATTCTGCAAAAAAGAGCCATAAGGATAATTAGTAGAAAACGATATAGAGATCCAACAAATCCATTATTCCTTCAGTTAAATTTGTTGAAATTTCATGAACTAGTAGACCATAGTATTCTGCAAATTATGTTTAAAGCTCATAAAAAAACTTTACCAATCAACATTCAGAAAAGATTTGAAAAAAGAAAAAGCAAGTATAACTTAAAAGGAACAGAGATTTTTATAAAACCAAGATGCAGGACAAAATTGATGGAACGTTGTGTTTCTGTGAAAGGAATCAATTTATGGAACAATCTGAACAGAGAAAACAAAGAATCCAAATCAAACATTACATTCAAAAGAACAATTAAAACCTGTATGTTAAGGAAATATAACGAAAAATGTTGAGTTTGATTGACATACCCGTAGGCGGTGGTAATTTTATTTAATGTTATTTTAATTTTATTTTAGTTGTTTTTATTCACTTTTTTTTAAAATTATTATTATTAATTTATGTTATTTGTGAAAGGGGCAGATCAGATAAGATTCTTCTTCTTTCTGCTCCCTTTTCATTCATAAGTTAGGAACATTTGTATTTGTGTTTGTATTAAATTGTTTTGTTTTTTGAATGAAATAAAGAATAAAATGTAATGAAATGAAAAAATCACGTCTCAGGTGGTTCAGGTTCATGACTGGGATCAGGATGACCAGGTCCAGCAGGTTCAAGTCATCCTTGGACCAGTTCTGATCATTCTGTGTGACCAGGCCCGGGTCTAGCTGGACTGGAATCCCCTCTTGATCAGCTTTGACTGCAATCCTGCCGATCTGCAGCTGGTCCGGCGGTCACTGGTACATTTTGGACAGGACCGTCCAGGTCCAGGAATGTGGATGGATCATAGACCTGTATCTGGTTGCAGCCATAAAACCAACTTTTATTCAACATGAAGCATCTGTGATTCACTTTCTCTCTCCCTCGTGTTTCTTTGTTTGCTGACTTACTTACGATGTTATGATGAATTGTTATCTTAGATGTGTCCTGGGGCTCAAAAGATGATGTAAATATATGTTGTAGTTGTCTTACGCATACTACTTGGTTTCCAGAGTGACGAGCACACTTCCTTGTGGAGAGTTTTTTCTAACGGTGGCTCCTGGGCTGTAACAAAGGGAGTTTCCTTACATGGTCATACTCCAAACACAGCAAGAGAGTTGTTTTGAAAGTGTAAGTTTATGACTGTACAGCCAGGATTAGATATGTTCTCAACAGCAACGTGTTTTTGTGAGGAAAGGTCCAATCTTCTCATTTTCAGGAAGAGATCCTCGTGATTCTTAACATTTATCGTTTAGAAGCATTTTCCAGTTCAGAGCTGCTCTGGAGGTCCCACAGACTGAATTTAAAATATTATATTTAGAGAAGAGAAGCTTCAATCACCCATGAATTTTGACAGGCAGTCAAATGTTTTATTTTATTTTTTTGCATTGTCTTATTTTCTTCTGTGCATGATGCTTTTCTTTCTTTTTTAGCTACTTTTATTATGGTGATTGTTTTTGTTTGGTTTTTTTCATTGACTTTTTTTCTTCTCTACTGTGCTTGATGCCTTTAGTTTTAGCTACTTTTATTATTGACTCACTTGTCTTTTAATTACTTTTATATTGACATACTTCTATATGTCAAGAAGAAGGGTAAATACTGTATATATGTATTATTGTT
The DNA here is from genome assembly GCF_033807715.1 of Cololabis saira. Taxonomy (NCBI): domain Eukaryota; kingdom Metazoa; phylum Chordata; class Actinopteri; order Beloniformes; family Belonidae; genus Cololabis; species Cololabis saira. Next base: position 37,797,311 of record NC_084592.1, on the reverse strand, counting down.
GTTATTATTATTGTTATTGCTATTATTATTCTTTTATATATCGGATATTCTTAGATTGCAAGAAGGGGCCGGACTAGATAAGCATTTGCTTCTTCCTGTCCCTTCTTGAACAAAACTGGTTGTGCTTTATTATTGTTGTTGATGTATGGTGTGTTTTTTTATTGTTTTGTTCAAGATGAATAAAGATCAAATCAAATCAAATCAAATGTTGCCATGGTGATGAGTTCTGAGTGTCAGTTAGGGGTTGCCATGGTGATGAGTTCTGAGTGTCAGTCAGGGGTTGCCATGGTGATGAGTTCTGAGTGTCAGTCAGGGGTTGCCATGGTGATGAGTTCTGAGTGTCAGTCAGGGGTTGCCATGGTGAGGTGACATGGGACGCTCGGCCTGAAGATGAACTTAGGTTAATCTCAAATGGAAACTAATAAAAGAAGCCGTAGCTCCAAATGAAGTTGTTTTCTTGCACACAACGATGTAGCGTTTGTGTTTGAAGGAGGAAACTTTTCTACTCACAGGAGTTGTTCTGGATTTTTCTGGACATTCTGGACTGAATGGTGCAGCTGTGAGTTTGTAGAGAGTTTTATTAGTGAGCTAGAGGACAGGTGTCCCCCCTTTGTGATGAAAAGTTAGTTAGACTCAGCATTCACAGTCATTTCTTTGGGAATCTGAGAAAAGTCAGCAGACGTCTTGCCAAAGTCACCGTCCAATCAAGGTGGTCATTTCGGCATTTGACCCGGGTTTGACCCAGACTTCCACGTCCAGCGGACTAGTTAGTCGACAAAGATGGTGGAATAAATAAAAATCCCTTTTCTCCCCAACAACAAGATGGGATTGTGGTTGCACAACAACTGCACCAAAAGAGATCATTTAAAATCCTTTCCATCCTTGGAGTTCTGTGGTCCTTTCTAGGAGCTGGGTCGACCCTGGTCGGAGGACCTGGACTGAAGCAGAACCTCCGACCGGGCCGACCCCGGACCAACTGGTGTCCTGCAGGACGCGTGGTGGCCGGTTGCAGGTTGTTGTCTCGTCGGTTGCAGCCTCCTCATTATTTCGTGGCCTCCGGCTGCGTTTCATCAGCCTGCCGCTGCTTCACGCTTGTTGTGGAGTCTGTTTGTACAGATTGTTTGTCAGAGCAGAGACAAACAATCGTGTAATGATGAGAGAGGGATGCGAGTGTTTGTGGTGGCGGCGGGGCTCCGACACCAGATCCTGTCTGTATTTCCTCTGCAGAGGCTGCAGGCTGGACGCTTCAAACCAGCCGTCCGCTCAGATATGCAGACCAGCATGAAAAATTCATCAGAACCGTTCAAACTTCTGCTTCTTTTCTTCATCTCGGCAACGTCAAAGAAGTTCCACGAGCCTCGGGGGAGGACGCCAGGCCTCCGAGAGCTCCTCCGTCAACTGTGTCGGTGGCATTAGTGTAAAGATGAGAATTGATTTCATGTTCAGTTGACAGCAGGACCAGAGCTCCCGGCTGGGTCCGACGTGTCCCCACAAAACCAAACTACAGACGCATCAGTGTATCTTTAAATGTGTCGAGTGAACTCTGGGCCCTCACAACTGCCCGGGAACAATGAGCGGTCTAATAACTAACTCTGGACTTGATTTTTAAGAGGGACGTGCTACAACTGTGTGCGTCTGAAAGCGAAACCTCAAAGGGCTGACATCGTACATCCCTGCGGTCATCTCGCCGGGGCGGGGGACCTTCAGTCCTCAGATATATTCATTTACTGAGTGAACCAGACTTGCAGGGTGCTGTGATATCACTGACCCAGTGCAGAGTAGGTTTATATAACTTTCTCATTTGATCGGTATCTTTCCAATTGTGCTGCTTCTCCCGTCAGTTCACATCTCTGACGCAAATCTCAGGTTTGGTGGTTTGCAGAATGAGACGAACTGAAGGGAAACTACCTGTAAGGAGGTTGTTCCACATTACTGAACAAGTCGCAGGTTTCATGCGACACGGGGAGGAAGACTGATCTTTCTCAAGATGAGATAGTCCAGTATAAGGATAAGGATAAGGATAATCTTTATTGTGTCTCTTGAGAGAAATTTGTCTTGGACAAAAAACTAGAGACTCCAGGCACCACATATATAACAAAACATATAAAATCACAATAAACAAAAACACATCGTCATATCCCCCCGCTCTTTGCATGCCCCCTCGCAATGTCCTGAAAAAACACCTTTACACAAAAAATACCTTGCTACAGCAACATTATTGCACTTCCCTCTACACAAACATCAGCACACGTTATTGCACATTCCGCCCTTCCCGCACGCACGCGCACGCACGCACGCGCACGCACGCACGCACGCGCACACGCACACGCACACGAAAAAGAAAAGAAAAAGGCAGTACTAGTACCATGTATTATGATGAGTACCATGATTAGACGGCTGTGTATGAAGTCTGGTGCATTGTTCTTTCCAACATAATTTTTTATTTCAGAGAGGTTTTTAGACATTCACTTATGCATACCTCTCATAAGGTCCCACCTCAGCATTTCCATTGTATTGAGGTTTGAACTTAGGGCTGCTGCTGATCCACACTCAGTCATGTGTGCTATATTGAACATGCTTAGTGCATAGTTCAGGTCTTATTTAATAACAGGAAGCTGGGTGTTAAACATAAATTAACCTAAACATAAATTAACATAAATTAACCATTTTTCCACTAGGGGAGTTCTTACCTGCCATTTTTTAAGTAATAATTGATCAGGGTCATCTTCTTTGTCTCTGCTTAGAGACATCTTGTATTGTAATAGATACTGTATAAATAAGATTTAATTGAACTGAATTGAACATAAATGACTAAGAGAGTTAGAAAAAAACGAGTAATAGTGGGATCAAACAAGAATAGCAAAACAAAACACACCATAAACCAACAACTAAATCCTAACTATAAGTTGTACAGTATATACTTATATTGGCTCCTCAAATACATTTTTTATGTTATCTATATATGCATATTTGCCACACATATATATACATATACACACACACACACGCACACACACACACACACACACACACACACACACACACACACACACACACACACACACACACACACACACACACACACACACACACCATTTCCTGTTATTGAGTAACTTGATTGTTAATGGGATAAAAGAGAATTTAAATCTATTAAGTTTACAGCTTGGCAACCTATACCTTCTGCCTGAAGGCATCAACTCATATTCCCTGTGCAGGATGTGATTTGGGTCTGAGATGATTTTTTGACCTTCCTTCATAAGGGTTTGTTCAAATATCTCTTATATCTCTATCTTTTCGTATCTTGGAAAAGGTCCGAAAACCACGTCAGCAGGGAAGTGGTGGAGTGATGTTCAGGGCCGGAACCACAGGGAGAGAGCAGGTAGGCTCCTTTAAGGTGTCCAAAGGTGTCGAAAAAACCTCAGACAATTACGTGTTTCTGCCAGGGTAGAAAAAGAGAGTAAAATCCTCTTAATGCAAGACAACGCACCATCCCATGCTGCCAAAATCACCCGTGAGGCCTCGGCTGAGGCAGCGTGGGCATGAAGGGCGTGGCCACCGGCGTCCCCTGACCCCAACCCTACTGAGAACCTGTAGAGCGTCCTTAAAAGGAAGCTCTATTATTGTGGACTTACAAGTTGAATGGAGAGTTGTTGAGGTGACGAAGAACAGGTCCTCTGTTATTATGTAGCTTAATCTGTAAAGATCTTTTTTTTAATTTAAAATAGCTTTGATTTGAGAAAAAAAATACATACTTGTGCAAAAATATTAGTACAGATGATTGTTTTCAGTATTTTTATAGTTATTGGTTGTTTTGAAACTGTTTAGCATAATAACTTGGATACTGAGTTAAAATTTTATGTAAAAAAAAAAAAAAACATTGTCATCATTGATAATTCTGTTTAATAAAATGCAGATTACAATAGAACTGTTAAGGAATGAAAATCCTCTAGTCTCAATTATAAAGACTATTTAGAAAAATAAAGAAAAGGAGGAACCTGCATGCAAATTAATGAGAAACCCAGAGTATCGTACATCAGCGGCAAAGCTGCTCTGGCTGCCTTATCCATCCCTCCATCCATCCCTCCATCCTTTGCAACAGAGAACAATATGTTTGTATTAATGGTCATGAATCTAAGAAAGAAAAATTACGTTATGGTGTGCCTCAAGGGTCAATTCTTGGGCCTCTTCTGTTTCTAATTTTTATTAATGATTTTGCTGTAATGTCTGAGTCCTCCCTGCCCATTTTATTTGCGGACGACACCAACTTTGTCATGTCGCATTCTAATTTTGAATGTCTATTAAGAAATGCCAATGCCATGTTGGAATACGCCTCAAGATGGTTTCTGACGAACAAGCTTTCCTTAAATATAAATAAATCAAATTATATTCTATTTAGAAACAAAAACAAATTTTTCCCTGAGCAGGATTTAAAGCTCCAAATTAATAATATTGAAATCCAACAGGTTTCATGTGTCAAATTACTTGGTGTACTAGTGGATGAAAGATTAACCTGGGGAAAACATATTGAGTATTAATACAAAAAAATTATGAAATCCTATGGTATTATTAGAAGAGTTTCTTTCTTTGTTAATCAGTCATGTCTCATGATATTATATTATAGTCTAATTTATCCATACTTGACGTATTGCAACATTGTTTGGGGCGCTTCTTATTCTCCGTACCTTAACCAATTATTTCTAATTCAGAAAAGATTCTTGAGAATGATCTCATATTCTTCTCATCAAGCACCTTCTGCACCCTTATTTAGCAAATATAAATTATTATCAATTTTTTCTATTAACAAGTTTCAAACATGCCTGTTTATGTTTAAGTTCATTTATTGCAAACAAGACATTCCAGGCACTTTTCATAATTTTTTTCTGTTATCATCAGATATTCATTCTTATTCAGTTAGAGGTGGGAAGAACTTTCATTTACCTCTTTGTCGTACCTGCAGTCACCAATCCTTTATCAAATTCCATGGCCCTCAACTCTGGAACTGTTTAGATAGATCTCTAAAGTTAGCGTCATCCTTAAAAACGTTTAGGACCAGCTTGGTGGGGTATCTTTTATTTAGACAAAATTAATCAGGCTATTCTTACGGAAATGAAATTGCCATTTCATGGATATTTTTGTTTGTGTACTTATTGTATTTTTCTTTGTTTATTTTACCTTTTCTTTTTTCCTTTCTATTCTTTTGCTATTGACTGATTTGTTTTTGGTGATTTTGTATTGAGGGGAGGATTTCTTATAAGCCCTTCGGGCTTCTTTTCCTCTCCTGCACAAATTATTTGTCTTTATAGATAAAAATGTATTGTGTTATCACTGTGCAAAAAATAAATAAATAAAAAAATCCATCCATCCAAGTTCAGTTGCCAGCAGCCCCCCCAACTACCGCCTCCAACTCCTCCAGCAGAATACCAAGGCATTCCCAGGCCAGCCTTGAGATCTCTGCAGTGTCCTGGAGCCAAACACCCAGTCGGACACGCCCAAAACACCTCCCCAGGAAGTGACCGGGTGGCATCGTAATCACATACCAAACCACCTCAATCGGCTCCTCCTGTGTCTCCATCGGTGTTGGACCTGGTAGGATCCACTGAGCAGCTACGCTCACACACCACTTGGTGGCAGTAATGCACCACTTTCACTGATCGCCAACAGCTGATGAAAAAACAGAAAGTGAGAAGAAGAACGTAAAAATGTATGTAATGTATACTGTAGTTTTTAGACTCAATGATAGACTCTGTCATCTCATCCCCATTTCTGTTCCCACTCATGAACACACCACAAGGGGAAAACAACTTTTAAAGGGAAAGAAAAGGAAACTAAAATGTACAAGTTTTAGTGTAACCTGCAAAGGTCCAAAAATTTGGAATGAGCTTGGTAGTACTATAAAAGAGTCTGGATCTCTCTCAATTTTAAAAAAAAGATTAAAACAAAAATTATTATTAAATTATGTTTCTTGTTAAATTTTTTATGTACTAATACCTGATGTATTATTTTTATAAGAATATAATTGTATCTAGGAGATCCTTTTTTTTTTTTTTTTTTTTTTTTTCTTATTTTAGGTTATAGGGATATAAGGTTATTATACTGTATGTATATGTATTATATGTGTAATTTATAGTCGTTCTGCTGTGTGTGACTGGGCCCCTATTCATAAGCTACAGTAGCTTCTGGGGAGTCCCATTTTACAAACCTCGATTATTATCTGTATTTGTGTTTTTTTAATTATTTGTAAATAAACTCAATTCAATTAAAAAAAATAAAAATAAAAAAAAAATAAAAAAGAAAACTAAAACAATGAGCTGCAGCTGAGACGTAAATCAGGCCATCTTTAACCCTGTAATGATCATTTTCAAATCATTAAAAACACAATTCCAACCCCAGGCAGCTAAATGGAGTCGGTCTGGTATCGGATCAGTACTTGGTACTGGCTGATCCTCAAAGGCAAGAAATGGTTTTGGAAAGGAAAATGTGGTACTGCAACAGTTCCAGTTTTTTCTCTGCTAACTCGATAAAGATGTTTAAGTTGGTCCCAACAATCCCGCCCGTGGTCCGACCCCTGATGTAACCCGTTTTTGCATCCAGACCAGCAGAAACCCGGAGCCTGCACAGCACCGGTTTTCCTGGCTCGGAACTGGTGCTGTCTTTTAAATTGTAAACATCTCACAGCTTATTTGCTAGTCGCTCTGTTCCAGTTGCACGTCGGGGTCTTCATCCACATCTTCTGTTTCATATTTTTTATTGATGCAAACGTAACAAAGGCACTTACATACACCAGGGCACATTGGTGACAGCAATGAACGTGGTTGTACGCATCAGAGAATTTAAATGTACATATTTTTTAAGAACAAATAAAGATAATACAAAACAAGACTAGATAAACAATATAATAAAATAGACATAGTCTGTATGAAATAATCAACTGGGCATATAAACATAAGGATAGACAAAAAGTAAAGATATTTAAAAAAAAAGAAAAGAAAACCTAAGTAAAAAACTTAAAAAAACAAAAAAATAACAATAAAATAAATAAATAAAAAAAAAAAATAAATAAAAAGGGTGTGGGCGGTGGTTAAGTTGTCGCAAAAAAGTCCATAAACGGTTGCCATTTATTATAGAACTTGTTCAAGTTTCCCCTCCTTGAGTATCTAATTCTTTCTACTTTTAAAAGGGACATAACCTCGTTAATCCACTGCGTACTGGAAGGGGCTGTTGTGGATTTCCAGTTAAGAAGGAGGTGGCGTTTAGCAATCACGGAGGTGTTCATCCACATCTTCATCAGCTCCAGAACAGCTGGTAACCGGAGCAGACAGGGGTGCAGGTCCGTAACTGTCATTCAGGCTCAGATTTAAATGACAATGCTGAAAGTCAAACAAATTCTCAGGAATGCTTTTTGCAGCTCCAGTCTTCATTTCCACTGGAACATTTTTTCCATCAGCCCTGTGTTAACCTGAGAGCGGAGGAAACCCAGGATCTGATCCGAGGTCAGTCTTGGTGTTTGCGTTGGTGCCTGCAGCGAGGAGGAGCCGGGCCCCCAGAGGCCCTCAGGTGTCAGTCCTGCCGTGGTCGATATCTGAGCAACAGGACGTCGACATTGTTTCAGCGAGAGGCGAGGTGGAGGAGGACGAGGAAGGACAGCAGCTGCGTAAATACTCCTGTCCCACTCTCCTTCTCATCAGCCACCTCTGCAGCTGCGGCACTGACACCTGATCAGATCTAATGTCGGTGAGCGGCGGAGCGACCGAAACGGAGACGAGTCGGAGCCGGTCCAACGGCTCCGACGTCAAAAAGTTCAAATGTGACCGTCAGAGCGACCAAGAGGGACACAAACGGTCAATATGTCCATGTCCTCAAATACACAACGGCAGCAGAAACCACGGACCTGGGCCCTCCATCACGTTCACACGCACGGGGGAAGACAGGGAGCAACATCTGATGTGGGCAGGGCCTGACAAGGCCTCACCCTCATATGTGAAGAGAACTGGACCAACACTTGTGCAGTGTTGGGGTAGTTACTCAAAAAAAGTAATCCATTACATATTACTAGTTACTTTTAAAAAAAGTAATCCCTTACACTACTTAGTTACTGGTTGCTGAAAGTAACTAGTTACATTACTAGTTACATTACTTTTGGATTACTCCGCAATATCACCTGAGCTGCACCATAACTCGATTGCCAATGAACAACATTTACAGGACTGTCTCAGAAAATTAGAATATTGTGATTTTCTGTAATGCAATTACAAAAACAAAAATGTCATACATTCTGGATTCATTACAAATCAACTGAAATATTGCAAGCCTTTTATTATTTTAATATTGCTGATCATGGTTTACAACTTAAGAAAACTCAAATATCCTATCTCAAAAAATTTGAATATTCTGGGAATCTTAATCTTAAACTGTAAGCCATAATCAGCAATATTAAAATAATAAAAGGCTTGCAATATTTCAGTTGATTTGTAATGAATCCAGAATGTAAGACATTTTTGTTTTTTTTAAATTGCATAACAGAAAATAAAGAACTTTATCACAATATTCTAATTTTCTGAGACAGTCCTGTAGTTGGAACTTTATTACTGCAGTGCCCAGATCAGCACCAGAAGTCCCGTAAAATCCCGTAAAATCCCGTAAAATCCCGTTAGAGGCTGATTTATGGTTCTGCGTTACACCAACGCAGAACTTACGGCGTAGGGTATGCTGCGACGCGCACCGTACGGTGTGTGTCGCCACGTGAAGACGCATGAAAGGCAAGTTTGATTTTCTTTTCTGTTCTCCTCTTCTACATGTAGCTGAAAAGCTTAAAGTAACTAATGTAATGTATTTTTTCTTGTCTTAGAGTAACTATAACGGGATTACCCAAATTACAACTGTAACGCGTTACATTACTGCGTTACTGGCGAATGTAATCTCGTTACAGTAACGCGTTACTTTGTAACGCGTTACACCCAACACTGGACTTGTGTGACATCACCCATCCGGCTTCTCAAGACCTGTTTGATTTCCAGGGTTCTATAAGCCATCATCATGTACACATGAGTGGACATCCGTCCATCCGTCCGTCCATCCATCACCACAATAAGGACTGAAGTTAGGGCGGCCACACCTCCACCGCCTCTCTTGTCTTCTAGCTGTTAAACGGAGTAGGTCGGGCTCAGGTTGACCTTGAAAGGCTGTCCCCAGATCCGTCCAGGTTGGCTCCTCCAGTGAGCTCTCTGGTCCTCTGTTGGGAGTGAAGGTGTCTATTCCCAGCTCCAAAAAAACAATGTTACCCCCCGACCACTTCAGGCTGAATCAGAGCTGGTTCCAGCCATCGCTTAGTACAAGTAGCATCACCACAAAGCATTTCATCCGAGGAAAGAGGCTTCAAAAGCAGGGATGTCTCAGCTCTTCTTCTACACTCTGGTTTGGGCTGGAACTGAACCATCAACTTCTTGTTGGAGTACCACCTGATCCACAGCTCCCGACAGAAAAGCTCCTTTTCTTCTTGGTCCTTGCTGCGGATGATTATGTTTGCTGTCATGGCCGAACCATCTCTTCTCCCACGGAGACCAGATAAAAGCGTAGAGCCGAGTGAGTGACGTACGCTTGTGGAGAAGCTGAACGTGAGCGGCGGCTCCACGCTAACCTCCAGCACCGCCTCCAGCAGACCTCACGCCTCGTTGATCCCCCAGAAATCGATTCGGGCTTTCAGCACCAGAGACGAGCATGTGACGCCCGGAGACGTTTGGTCTCAGTTTGATCCTGTTTTGGGTCTCCGAGGACAGAAAAGCGATTTCCCGGACAGGAACTCAGACGGCACAGCGTGGCCGAGTGGTAAGAGGAAGTGGTGTCAAATCAAAGCATGTGAAGCAAAGCTTAATCTGCTGCTCTTCTGCACTCTCACTGCTGCTTAGAGGTGGACTCCATCCATCCATCCCTCCAACCATCCATCCACATTTTTCTCTGTGCAGGACTGGGCTACAACCCCAAACCTTGCCCCACCAGGCGGGCAGTGAAGCATTCCCAAGACAACAGAGGGATGTGATCTCTCCAGTGGGTTGAGGCCTTCACAACATCTTCTCAGTGAAGCCCCGCCTCCACCTTGACCCCCCCACCAGACGACCAAGCTCAGATAGCATCATGTATCCTATCACCCAGGGCCGCCGCAAGGGGTGTGCGAACCGTGCGACCGCACGGGGCCTCGCGCCCCAAGGGGCCTCGCGCTATGGGCCGTTTTAAAAAAAAAAAAAAAAAAAAAGAAGATTTTTCAACATTTTTTTTTTTTTTTCGTTTTTGTTTTTCGTTTTTTCCCTTATAAATACGTTCCATTACAGACCTAAATGTGTACTAGTCTGTGCATATCAATAAATATATGTGCAATGATGCGTGTGTCTGTTGTTCCATACAACTGATCAGACCAAGCGCAGACACAAGCTGCTCTGATCCAGACGGTGGAGTTGGAACAAACTGCCACACAATGTCGAGAGAACGAGACAGATTCAGAAAATTTCCATCAGGGGATGAAAAAAGAAAAAAACGAAAGAAAATGGAAGAGTTTAATGCCTCTCTGAAAGGCTCGTTTGATAAATTTGTTACAAAAATCACCGATCTGACCGGGTCTCAAGCAGCCGCGGGGCCCCGCGTCGAGGCAAGAGATGATGATGAGGCAGGGGAAGGTATCCAGTATTTTGCTAATTGGAGAGTTAAAATTGCACATAAAGACACTCAATCCGACCCGAAAAACCCCAAAATTTTGCGAGGGCCCCCCCCCCCGCCATTTCGCACAGGGCCTTGCAAATCTCCCAGGCGGCTCTGCTATCACCCTATCCCATTTTGAAGTTTTGGTTCATCCTTCACCTCCACACAGATCTCTGAAGGTCCCAGCGCAGCATGTCGGTCAGGTGAAGGTCTGAGTCTTCATTTTTTTATCAATCATCCTTTCGTCTCACGTTGTGTTTGTCTAAGACGGATGCAGCAGGATCAGATGGATTCTCTTACTCTTTTACACAGAAAAGGCAGGTAAAACGATTATAAAACAAGGTTCGAACATATGTTCATGGCAGTAAAGATGAATCCTGGCATGTTGGCGGCGTCTGAGTCGTTGCTGCATGTGAAAACCAGGCAGGAAGCTTAACTCAAGCACGCAGAACCGTGCATGTCCAGTCTCTGTGAGTTCACTTCCTGAACAGAACTTCCTGCACGAGCCTGCAGGCGGCGGCTGCTGGCGATCGAGGCTTTGCTCCTGTCTGATGCATGAATGCTCAGTTCTAGACAGCGTGACACATGACGCGGGTCCAGCTCGGGCTTTCAGAGTTCAGAGGAAACTCTGGAAACATGGAAGCTGCTCCGCGTTTAATCACAGTTTGATCTGCGGCAGCTTCCTGGCAGATTAATCAGCTCTGTGAGGCGACGGCACAAATTAACAACTAGTTCTCGTGCTAATTTTAGCGGTAATCTGGGTGTTGATTGACCATGTTGTCAGACCTCAGAATAACGCTGCACTCGAGTGTCTGTGCTGTTTGGATTATTCAAGATTATGTTGTAATTCTCCATTTAATCTCCCTGCTTGAAGATTGCAGAGTTGCACTCAGCGATGAAGAGCGTCTGATGAGATGTGAAATCCTCGTCCTGACCGTCACCTCCCGCCTCTCGTGACAAACTTTCTCATCACGGCTTTCAGGCGTGAAGCTGCCGTCAGATTATCTGCTGCTCAGGAATCGGGCTGCAGGTTCAGGAGCGGCCCACGCACCACGGCACCCATGAGCCTCTGCTGCTCCGCAGAGTTCTGACTCGAGAAACTTTGCAGGTTTAGTCCTGTTCAGAACCGGGAGGGAGGAGTCATCCGGTAACCTCCAGGTCACACGGCGGGAATGAGGGACTTCACACTCATGTTTGATGTTAACGTTTACCTGAAACACGGCAGTGACTTTAGTTTCCATCCATCCATCCATCCATCCATCCATCCATCCATCCATCCATCCATCCATCCATCCATCCATCCATCCATCATCCATCCATCCATCCATCCATCCATCCATCCATCCATCCATCATCCATCCATCCATCCATCCATCCATCCATCCATCCATCCATCCATCCATCCATCCATCTATCATCCATCCATCCATCCATCCATCCATCCATCCATCCATCCATCCATCCATCCATCATCCATCCATCCATCCATCCATCCATCCATCCATCCATCATCCATCCATCCATTCATCTGTCCATTAGGGATGGGCGGTATGGACTAAAAAATGTATCACGATAATTTCTGGCATTTACCCCGATAACGATAAAAATTACGATAAAAAAATACCAATTCAACTCCATTTCTTCCTTTCTTCCTTTCTTCCTTCCTTCCTTCTTTCTTTCCTTGTTTTCTCCCTTCCTTCCTTCTTTCTTTCCTTGTTTTCTCCCTTCCTTCCTTCCTTCTTTCCTTGTTTTCTCCCTTCCTTCCTTCCTTCTTTCCTTGTTTTCTCCCTTCCTTCCTTCCTTCCTTCCTTCCTTCCTTCCTTCCTTGTTTTCTCCCTTCCTTCCTTCCTTCCTTCCTTCCTTCCTTCCTTCCTTCCTTCCTTGTTTTCTCCCTTCCTTCCTTCCTTCCTTGTTTTCTCCCTTCCTTCCTTCCTTCCTTCCTTGTTTTCTCCCTTCCTTCCTTCCTTCCTTCCTTGTTTTCTCCCTTCCTTCCTTCCTTGTTTTCTCCCTTCCTTCCTTCCTTCCTTCCTTCCTTCCTTCCTTCCTTCCTTCCTTCCTTCCTTCCTTCCTTCCTTCCTTCCTTCCTTGTTTTCTCCCTTCCTTCCTTCCTTCCTTCCTTGTTTTCTCCCTTCCTTCCTTCCTTCCTTCCTTCCTTGTTTTCTCCCTTCCTTCCTTCCTTCCTTCCTTGTTTTCTCCCTTCCTTCCTTCCTTGTTTTCTCCCTTCCTTCCTTCCTTCCTTCCTTGTTTTCTCCCTTCCTTCCTTCCTTCCTTCCTTCCTTCCTTCCTTGTTTTCTCCCTTCCTTCCTTCCTTCCTTCCTTCCTTCCTTCCTTCCTTCCTTCCTTCCTTCCTTCCTTCCTTCCTTCCTTCCTTCCTTCCTTCCTTCCTTCCTTCCTTCCTTCCTTCCTTCCTTCCTTCCTTCCTTCCCGTACGTTGTGCGTGGATTTAACGCAGAACCATAAATCAGCTTTACACAAAAACGTCATCAACGGGAATTTATCGTTTTTCGTGGGGAATGTTTTTGACGGTATATCGTGAACGGTAAAATATCGCCTATTCCTACTGTCCATCCATCAATACATCTGTCTATCCATCCATACGTCCGGATATCTGGCCATCCATCAATCTAATGTATAAATTCATCCATCCATACAAATCCTCTGTCCATCCATCCATCCATCCCTCCCTCCATCCTTCCACCCATCCCTCCATCCCTCCATCTCTGGGGGAACACAGAAGCCTTTTCAAACCAGCTGAGAGATATAATCCCTCCAACGTGTTCTGTGTCTGCCCTGTGACCTCCACCCAGTTGGACACGACCAAAACCTCTTTAGGGAGGCACCCCACCTTGAATAAGGCACCCTGTCTTATTGGGTGGAGGGTTCTTGTGACTAAATGAGGACCTGGGTTGTCAGTGGCAACTGGCCCTGGTCAGGTGGCCCCCAGGGGACAAGCCAGGCCAGGAGCGGAAAAGGAGCTCCGTGTCTCCTACCCAAGTGTGGGGTCCTAAGTCCTAAGTACCTAAGTCCGGGGGTCCCTCTCTGGACCAGGTCTGGTAGGGGGGCTCCCCCATGAGCCCCGACTCGGATCATGTGGGTCTGAGCTCCTGTGAGTCCATGAGTGAAGTTCTACGTAGAAGAATACATATGCCTCGACGTTCTGGCTCCTTAGAATCACTTTTCTTTTATCTCATAAAAAATACTTCGATCAAATCTTGACCAAGAAAAATATGAAGCAGCAGAAAGTCGCTGTAACTCCGATCTTAACTCTGCCCAGCGTCTACCGTCTAAACTAAAACGTCTGCTGCAGAAAATGTGATTCAGTTTGAAAAACGGTCAAACTAATCAACGTAAAAGGCACCGCTGACCCCGTTAGATGTTAACGGCCTGTTAACTGTGGCCTCAGCAAACTTTCAGACGATGAAGGAAGAGAAATTAAGGTTTATACGCATGTGAACGACCCTGTAAACTAAATAATTTGAGCAGAGAGGATTAGTTTTCCCTCAAGTCCTCAGACAGAAGTAGAGGAGCAAACGTTTCATCTCGCTGAAAGCGTCTGCTGGTCAGATTCACTGCCGAGAGGAATCTGACTCCTGCTCAGTTTCAGGGAAGTTCACACGTCAAGTAAAGACTTAAGAGTCGGGGAACAAATCCTGTTATTCCCTCCAAACCAGAATCGGTGCAGCTGGGCTTACACTGGGTTATTGACAGTCAAGTCAAAGAAAATGCTAACCAATGTTCCTTCTGATAGCATACGTGATGCTACCTGCGGCTGGCGTGTTGGCACAGCCAGCAACAGCAACCAGACTGCAGCTGCAGCCCTCGCATCGGCCCAAAGTGTTCTGGGAGACGGTACTCGACCGGACTAGCCAGCCCAAGCTTTGGCAGCTGCCTCGGTCCCCAGTAGCCAGCTTTGCTCCCAAAGAGGGGCTACTAGCTGGGCGCCGGTTGTTTGTAGCAGTGGCTGGCCTGCTGAGGCTGCTGCTGGCCGACCCAGCTTGCAACCAAAGGCTAGCCAACCGGCTAACCGGCTACTCTGGTCAAGCTACCGTTGCCTGCAAACTTCCAGATCCACAGTCAGTTAGTAAAAACAAACGACTAGTCGTACAATCTTTAACTTAGGAGGGATTTTGGTTCTTTTCTCTTAAAAGGAACCCTGGCTATTAAGACATGTAGGTTTTAAAAGATAAATGTTGGTATCAATTATAACAATGTGATATAAAAAACCTTTTTGATGTCTTCGTTTTTATAAAATTTGAAAATATAATTTAACTAGTAGGTCGCCATTGTTGTTTACACTGCAATGCATTCTGGGTAGTGACGTCAGACGGTGGCTCCTGCTAACCCCCGTCCACTGTTTTGACACCCAGAAACGGATGAAAACACAGCTAAACAGGTGACGGCGCACTAGAAACACAGATCAAAACACAGCTAAACATTAAGGTGACGGCGCACCTACAAAAAAGTTAAAAAAAAAAAAAAAGTGCCGCACCATAAAGCATGAACTACAAAAACACCATAAAACTCAGATAGACTAACCGACCACACGTTTCAACTAGCAGATAGCCGATGCTACAATAAAACCCCCAGCCAGATCTGGTGTCATTAAATTAAATAAAGATGTTCTTGCCTATTTGACGCGAAGTCTGCGCCTCCCGTTTCGTCAAAGTCCCGGGCCAGTCCCCTCAGCCTCTGGTCTGTCATCACCCAGCACCGAAGCCGGTTTTAGGGGGGGGCAGGGGTGGGCTATGCCCACCCAAACGTGCATATTGCCCACCGGCGTCTCCATCCCGGCGGCGGCGAGAGCGGAGAGCGGAGAGCGGATGGCGGTGCGCTGCAGGCTCTAAAGCCCCGGCTACGCCGTCTACGCAGGAGCCTAATGCACTGGTAAGATGCGCACGACATTGATCATTTTTGCAGATCTCCCGTGCATCACAGAACTTTGATCCAGTTTGCCTGAACCGAGACGTCTTATGGGCTCCCTCGTCAGCCTCCATGACCGGGAGATGCTGCTCATCTATGTTTTGGATACCTGTCCCAGTTAAACCAACGTGGCTTATCTTCCCAGAGCCACCGCTCTACGTCATCACCCCCAGAATACATTGCGCAGGTAAAACATGGCGCCTCCCGCAGGTCAAAATATGTGATAAACATTGTAGATTTTTAAAGATATTAGATTATTTTATGTGTTTCTAACAACATATTTTAGTATAAGAGAACAATTGTGGCTAATTAGGGAATACAAGTCTTAATAACCAGGGTTCCTTTTAAATGACACTTTAATGGACTGGAAAAGCTGAATTTCATCTGCATCTGCGAAGAAAGTTTATGTCATGCTGCATACTGATACCTACTTCAGGAAGCATGAATACAATGAAAAGTAGCGGACCAAGTACATAGCCTTGTGGTACACCACAAAACACATTCACAGGACACTTTAGACGCTATCAAATACATACGAATGCAACCAGGCTAACACAACGCCTTCAGTCCTGGTAACACTTTTAAGCTTCTGGTGATGAACTGTATTTAATTCAGCACTAAACTTTAGTTTCAAGTTATTTTAAGCTGCTGCTAAGACAACCAACAAAACTGCACATAGTTACACAAAGTTTCTGTGATGGCAGGAGGCTGATGGTGCGATGCTTGGCCAACACGTTCCAGTCCACATGAAGCCAATGCTGGATCAGGGTTTTTATGGTTCTGGTGTGTGCTGGAATGGATTCTTATCCGTCTTGGCTCAGGTTCCGTACACGCAGGACTCCAAAGTCTGCAGGTCCTTGTTGTGGTTCTGTGTGGAGTGGCTTTTAGCTGTAGCATGCTGCTGTGATGATGTCATGATGGAAACCAGATACTGTGAGGTCCACCTCACCATTCACTTGGGCTGCTCAGGTTTCTGTCTCAGCACCGATCTCAGAGTCGTGTGAGCCGGACCACCGATGGACAAGCGGAGGCTCAGACGGATGGACAAAGACCAAGACGTTATTGCTGCTGAAGGTGGATCTACAAACTATTAAAGCACGTTTTTCTTACAAAAACTAGATTTAAAAGTGGGTTTTAACCGAAGAGCCGACTTAAACGGGTCAGTGCATGAACTCTCCAGGTGGAGCTGGTTCTGCCGGTGATCCAGACCAACGCTGGACCTTCCATTTGCAGCTGATCAAGATCACGTCGCCAGGAAACAGCTTCGGCCTGAAGGCTCGCCCTCCTCTTCCTCCTCCACCTTCATCTGTAATTGTTCAGGACTCAATGATCCTGACCCAATTAACGAGCGCCCTGCAGTCAGGGGGGGTGGGGGGGGCATCGAAGTACAACCCCCCTCCCTGCTTGTTAATGAACAGTGGCATCTCTAGCTGCTTGTCAGGAGGGACGACAGTGATCCAGATCACATCAGTCCTCCCGCCGGGCGCTGAGCGTGCTCAGTCCTGGTCCTCCTCACGCCACCGACCCCAGGCCTCATTTACAAAACGTCTCTCACACAAACTTCAATGTCTTCACGTTGTTGTAGATTCAGAATCAGAAGAACATGGGAGCTGATACACAAACGCCCAGATACAACCCCAGACCAGATTCTGTTATTACCCCCGACCAGATCCTGTTATTACCGCAGACTGGATCCAGATCCAACCGTAGTAGGGATCCTGTAAATACTCCTGACCGGATCCGGATCCCGATCCAACCGCAGACCGGATCCGGATCCGGATCCTGATCGTACACCAGATCAGATCCTGACGTAGGGCTGGGCGATATGGACCAAAAGTCATATCTCGATATTTTCTAGCTAAATGGCGATACTCGATATATATCTCGATATTTTTTCTGTGCCATAATTGGGGTTTCCCCCAAAGCATTATAGCATAGCATCTCTGTTAGCTTAATTTTTTTCTGAGGCAAACCCTTAAAAAAAAAGTCAGTTTTAATACAAAGCCTCGTACCAAATGTCACACAGGTTCCTTTATTAACAGAGGTCTGCACAATATCAAAATGTATAAAACAAATGAAATAAAAATAAACTGCCTGCATATATAGAATAAAAATGCTTCTTGAATAAAATAAAACAAATAACCCTTTCCTGCATAACAATTAAATTAAAATACACTGTGCAATTAATACAATGTAGACAGTAACAGGCAGACTTTTCCACTGAGGTTGACAGTTGTGCAAATAACAAAACATTTGTGCAAATCTCAAATAAAACATTCAAGTCAATTTGTCACAAAATAAGCTATATCAAAATCATTAAAAAAAAAATGTAAAAAACAAAAAAAATATATATTATTTTTTTTAATCGATATAAACGATATTGTCTCGTACCATATCGTGTTTGAAAATATATCGATATATATTAAAATCTCGATATATCGCCCAGCCCTACCCAGATCCACTGTCAGATCCTGATCCCACCACAAACTAAATCCTAAACCAAAACCAGGCATAAATCCTGATTTAACTGTAGACCAGATTCTGATCTTGATCCAATCCCAAACCAGATCTTGATCCGGCCATAGACCAGATCCAGGTGTTGAGCTAACATCAGGCCGGATCCTGCTCGTTGCAGGACCCTGACCCTAACAGAGCAAACCCTGGTTCTGGTCCAGGATCAGCGAGGAAGCCTCTGCAGTGCACACGTGTTTGTCAGCGTGCTGCTTCAGACTCTGATCCTGATCGGTTCTGATGGTGTCGGAGCCAATGAGCATCAGCGTGGCGGCCCGTAATGAGCTGCAGGAATATTCATGATGCGCTCGCACCCAACGCTGATCCCATGTGGCAGGCCAGGATGTTGGCCATCGACCACGGTTAACCGTTCAGCAGCGGAGTTCTTGAAGGTGGCGGATCGGCCCTGATCCCCCCCCGACCGCATGAACAGGAACCTCCCAGAGACCAGGAACTGGAGCAGAATCAGACTGCAGTCATCACCATCATCAGGTCCATGAGTGAGGACCTCGGCCTGTGGTCGTCTCCTGGTTCAGAGTCTCAACTGCTCTCTCTCTCTAATTTTCTCTCATTTTATTTATATAGCGTCTAATACAGGGGTCGGCAACCCGCGGCTCTAGAGCCGCATGCGGCTCTTTAGCGCCGCCCTAGTGGCTCTTGGAGCTTTTAAAAAAAATGTTTGACCTTTTTTTCCCTTTTTTTTCTTCTTTTTTCCTTTTCATTTTCTTTTTTCTTATTTTTTTCTGCTTCTTTTTTTCTCTTTTTTCTTCCTTTTTCCTTTCCTTTTTAATCTCAATTTGACTTTTTTCTCGAAATCTTGACTTTTTTTTCGACATTGTCTTTTTTCTCGAAATTTTTACTTTTTTCTCGAAATTATGACTTTTTTCTCAACATTTTGACTTTTTTCTCAACATTTTGACTTTTTTCTCAAAATTATGACTTTTTTCTCAACATTTTGACTTTTTCTCGACATTTTGACTTTTTTCTCAAGATTGTATTTCAACATTAATCTTGACATTTTGACTTTTTTCTCGAAATTTTGACTTTTTTCACGACATTTCGACTTTTTTCTCAACATTTTGACTTTTTTCACAACATTTTGACCTTTTTCTCGAAGTACATAATGAAAAAAAAAATCCTCCCCCAGCATGTGTTGCCTTCATTCTAGTCTATACAAGACTTTTCATTTTTTGCGGCTCCAGACATATTAGTTTTTTGCCTTTTTGGTCCAATATGGCTCTTTCAACATTTTGGGTTGCCGACCCCTGGACTAATACAACAAAAGTTGTCTCTAGACGCTTTCCAGACACCCATACCCAGAACATAAACCCCCAAGCAGTTATTACATAAACAATGCCAGGTAAAAACTCCCCTAGTGGGAGAAAAACCTTAAGCCAAACAGTGGCAAGGAAAAACTCCCCTTTAGGAGGGAAGAAACCTTGAGCAGGACCAGGCTCGTAAGGGGGGACCCTCCTGCCGAGGGCCAGACTGGTGGGTCAGGGACGGCAACAGCACAGCAGGCAGGTGGAAGCAGCAACGGGATGACCAGGGGTGGGGACCGCAGGCCAGCACGCAGCTCCATGGAAAGAACCCAGAGACGGAACCAGAGACCAGCTCAGACCTGCAGGGACAGAGCGCGGACCTGAGCAGCTGCAGGGTTGTTGTCAGACATCAGCTCGACAGCACACCAGGCGGGTGTAATTATACGCTGCAAGGCCCCGTGAGGGCCTGTAGCACCCCATAATGTAATAATTTCCTGAAAATGTAATAACGCCTGAAAATGTAATAAAATTTGCACTTAACTCATCGAAAATGTAATAAAATCCAATAATGTAATAACTTCACCAATAATGTAATAAAATATCCTGACTGATATTGTAATCATATTTTTACCGTTATTGGGAATTTATTACATTTTCAGGTGTGTCTTTTTTTTCTTTTCCAAAACTGATAATGTAATACGTGTAATTGACAAATAATGTAATATATATGTTAATTTTCAGTCCAGAGTTCTACATTTTGTGTTTTAAGTATATAAGAATGTTATATACACTGGATTTGAAACAACTGAATGACTATTGGGTTAAATTGCAGACTTTAAGTACCATGTAATAAATTCCCAATAACGTAATAAGGTATTACATTATTGGTAAAAATGTTATTACAATATCCGTCAGGATATTTTATTACATTATTGGCGAAGTTATTACATTATTGGGTTTTATTACATTTTCGATTGAGTTAAGTGCAAGTTTTATTACATTTTCAGGCGTTATTACATTTTCAGGAAATTATTACATTATAGGGTGCTACAGGGCCCCATCCAGCTCTCCTGGAGCTGACTCCAGAGCCTGGACCCGGGTCTGTACCGGACCTTCAGAGTTCTCTGATTGCTGTGGGGAACAACCTGCATCCTGGAACATGGAAACCCAACTATACTCAGACAGGACGGGTGAAGCCTCACAGGATCTGATCGATGACCAAAGCCTTCGATCCAGTCAGGTTTTTGCTCCGACACGGCCTGGGCTCCACTCCAACACACCAGGTTCAAATCATTCCACTCGGAGCCTGACGCCGAGCCTGGCCGAGGAATCCGCCGCGTGCAGCGATGAAGTGGTCTGTAATTATGAGGAAACCGGTCCTCTGGGTTTTATTATCCCCCAAATCTGACGTCTCAGCCTGCCAGCGGCGCGGGGAGCGCTGGGACACTGACAGACCCAAACTGGCTTCTGTGGTCGAGAAAAGGGAGGAGGAGCGTTGGGGGGGGGGGGGCAGGGGGCGTTTTACGCCCTCCCAGAAAACCTCCCAGAAAACCTAGAGACTTCTGGAAGCGGGGCTGCTGATGCTTCCTTGAACAGTTTCTGTTCATCCTTGTTCCAGATGTAAAACTGCGCTGCGGTGTAATGGATGGAGGAGATGATGATGATGATGATGATGATGATGATGACGATGATGATGATGATGATGATGACGATGATGGCTTCAAAGGCAGAAGAAACTGCAGGTGATGACAGGATGTCATCCTTTTGTTTCCAGGAGATAAAGATTATTGACACACAAACATCTGCAGACCTGCAGATGATCAGCAGATCTACTGTAGCTGGAACAGACCCGACCGCCTCTTCGTGAGGCAGCGGGAGGTACTTACTGGTACCCCACATGTTCCTTTTATGTAATTACCCTTGTTGTACCCTTGAACCCATGTTGTTCATTGTATTAAGTTTCAGTTCTTAAACACACGTCCAGCGGCATTTAGTGTCACATGACGTAGGGCTGGGCGATATGGACCAAAAGTCATATCTCGATATTTTCTAGCTAAATGGCGATACTCGATATATATCTCGATATTTTTTCTGTGCCTTAATTGGGGTTTCCCCCAAAGCATTATAGCATAGCATCTCTGTTAGCTTCATTTTTTTCTGAGGCAAACCCTTAAAAAAACAGTCAGTTTTAAATCAAAGCCTCGTGCCAAATGTCACACAGGTTCCTTTATTAACAGAGGTCTGCACAATATCAAAATGTATAAAACAAATGAAATAAAAATAAACTGCCTGCATATATAGAATAAAAATGCTTCTTGAATAAAATAAAACAAATATCCCTTTCCTGCATAACAATTAAATTAAAATACACTGTGCAATTAATACAATGTAGACAGTAACAGGCAGACTTTTCCACTGAGGTTGACAGTTGTGCAAATAACAAAACATTTGTGCAAATCTCAAATAAAACATTCAAGTCAATTTGTCACAAAATAAGCTATATCAAAATCATTAAAAAAAAATAAAATAATAATAATATTTTTTTTTTAAATCGATATAAACGATATTTTTTCGTACCATATCGTGTTTGAAAATATATCGATATATATTAAAATCTCGATATATCGCCCAGCCCTAACATGACGTATTCCTCATGCTTGCCGGTTGCCATGGAGACGGAGGCCTCTCATGTGGGTCCAAAGCAGCCAGTGCTTTGACTCACGTGTGAGCCTTATCACATCTGGATTTACTCAGATCAATAAAAATAAATGACATCTGAAACTGGAGGTCCTGCAGCGAACGTTCAGCAGCAGCTCTGCAGCTCTGCAGCTCTCGATGTGATGGATGGATCGTTTCAGGAACCGTCACCCTGCCGAGCGACTGCTGGTCCCAGAGGATCCAAGAAGTATCTGGACCTTTCAGGTCCGTGTCCTGCAACAACGTCCTCGGTCACACGTTGGACCGTCGAGGTAGACTCTGAGCACTGAGTGAAAACCGCTGGAGGGTGCGTTCACTGAAGCATCTCCTGGGTTTACACGAGCGATCGGACTCGAGGCCGGAGGACAAACGGCCGAGAGGAAGTCAGTGGACGCATCACGGCGCAGATCCAGGGCCGTATCATCACTGAGCAATGCTCCAACGCTTCACTGCACTTCTGCAACCATCACCACCTCTTCCAGCCGCCCTCGAACGCCTCGCCTGGAAACCGTGGAAGAGTGAGGCGTTCAGGGACAGCACCTCACAGTGAGGCGTTCAGGGTGCTGCAGTTATTAAACTTTGAAGTTTGGTAAGCGACACGTGAACTGGT
This sequence comes from Cololabis saira, assembly GCF_033807715.1. Taxonomy (NCBI): domain Eukaryota; kingdom Metazoa; phylum Chordata; class Actinopteri; order Beloniformes; family Belonidae; genus Cololabis; species Cololabis saira. The sequence continues at coordinate 37,774,625 of NC_084592.1, read as the reverse complement.
GCAGAGCTTTTGGACCTACAGTCAGCTGTTACGGTGAGGAAGACTTCATTTATGGCTGGATCACAGAGACTCCTGAGGGCATTTGTTTCTGCTGATGTTCTCTGTAACTTCATCCTGAACCTTCCCATTAACGTGCATCTTAATTAACAAATAAATGAGATGCATATTTTTGTAGGTAAATTAAGCAACATTGATTAAAACAGAGTAAATATCCAAGAAGATTTCCTTTTTAAATGTGATTTTATTAAAAACAAGAATGTTTTGCTTAAAAACAAACATCTGTACAATCAGTGACTACTGGGAACCCGGACTGGGACCAGGACCAGAACTGGGGTCCGACCCGACGGTCCAGAGGCAAACCCGGAGCCGTGGCCGTGATGCATTCAGGGACCCTGATCTGCCAGCAGAGTCAGGAAACGCTGCTCCAGGGCGGCCCAGGAGTATAAGGAGGTGTCGACCTGAGAGAGCAGAACCAGAGTTTACGGACAGAACCGACCTGTGAGCCGGGGCGCTCGGCAGCTTCAGGCTGCAGCGCTGTAATTACATCTGCGGGCGTTACCGTGACGACGTGTCTGCGGGCGATGTCGGGTCTCCTGCAGAGCTGCTGCAGCCGCTTACACAGCTGCTCGGGGGTGGCATACAGGTACCGCGCTGCAGCAGAGAAGAGGAAGGTCAGGAGTTGCAGACGGAGGACACGGCGGTGCATTTGTGGCAGGTGAGTTTACCTGGAAATATCTCCGGGTACACGAGTGACTTCGGACACAGCGGAAAACAGCCGCAGTGGACCGCCTCCAACCTGCAACACAGTCAACGCGGTAACTTCCAGACCTGAATGTCGCTTTACACTTCTGATGATCTTGTAACAGCAAAACGGTTCTGGTGGGATTCTACGCAACAGAACGGGGCTCCATCTCTGTATGGAGCCAAATCAAGGCCAAAAGTTTTGCTAATTTGAAAATAAAATTTGAACCTGAAAATTCTTTTTTACAGTTTCAATTTTATTTTTTTCAGTATCAGATCTTTTTATTTCAGTTTCAAATCTTTTTTTTTCAGTTTCAAATCTTTTTTTTTCAGTTTCACGTCTTTTTTTTTTTCAGTTTCACGTCTTTTTTTTTCAGTTTCAATTTTTTTTTTCAGGTTCAGACTTTTGGCCCCGATCTGGCGTGGGGGGCGTGGCATCAACTGAGAGGGGCGTGGCATCATGAGTGACAGCAGAACAGAGAAGGCGGGGGACGTTCCTCAGTCATGTTGCCTTCAGGAATCGTAGGTTGCAGAAGTTATCAGTAGAAGTACCTGAACCTGAAAAAAAAAAGTGAAACTGAAAAAAAAAGAAGTGAAACTGAAAAAAAAAATTTGAAACTGAAAAAAAAAGATGTGAAACTGAAAAAAAAAAGATTTAAAACTGAAAAAAAGATTTGAAACTGAAATAAAAAGATTTGAAACTGAAAAAAAGATCTGATACTGAAAAAAATAAAATTGAAACTGTAAAAAAGAATTTTCAGGTTCAAATTTTATTTTCAAATTAGCAAAACTTTTGGCCTTGATTTGGCTCCATATCTCTGCAGATGACGGTTCACGGCGGCGGGCGTTTCATTATCTGAGATATAAGTGAACGCAGTGACTTCATGGCGGCCGCGGGGCGTCAACGAGGTCCGCTGATGATCCAGATTAATCAGATGGAACCAGATTCAGAGTTAATGAGGATCAAAGTGTCGCTGACGCCCCGGGCCCACGTCATTCCACTCCACAGCACCGGCGACCGCGGCCCAGGCTTTTATTCTGAAGAGCCGGTCCGGGGCTTTTATTGTGTGGATCCGAGCTGATGAGGACGTTTTAATAAACACGATGCGGCCTGTGTGGTTTCCTGCAGGAGTCCTTCCACGTTTCACTCGCGTGTGCATCAGCGGGAGGCGTCATGTGACCGCAGATGACATCAACCAGGGAGAAGACTGTTGTGGGGTTTATTTTTAGGTAATTTCCTCATGTAAACTTCAGAAACTCTGCATGACTGCTCCAGAGCGATGCCCCGGTCCCTCTAGGTTTCGGATCAAAGACGCCCTCCTTCCTCCTCCTCTCTTCTTCTCTGCCATAATTAGCTCAAGGTTCATGATTTAAATTTAAAACATGAATTTCTAAATTAACCTGTTTATTTCTGACTTGGATAAAAAGAAAGTGGTCGCTGCTGATCTCGCTCCTGATTGGCTGCTGAGCTCCGTCGGTGAGCTTACAGCCGTTTCAAAGACTGCATTTTATTTTCTAAAGGAGACCAGTACCAGACCAGTTCTCCAGATGGATCAGAGTAACTACGGAACTACGGAGGACCAAAGAACTACTAACTCTTATTTCAACTAGTGGCAGAGTTGGCTTCAAGAGAAGACTAAGAAAGGAAGTTCAAAAGAAACTGGTTGTTTTAGATCATGTCTAATGGTTTTAGCCGTTTTTTTTGTTTTTGTATTTGCCTCATTTAGTATGCACTTATTTATCTTTAGTTGTACTTGGATTTATCTTTAATCTATCTGTTTTTTGTTGTTATTTGTTATTTGTTTTTGTTTTTTTCTTTCATTTTAGTTTTTTCATTTAGGAAAATTCATTTTCTTTTCATGGTTTTCTGCTTCTTATTATCTTTAGTTTTTATTAGTTTTTGTTTTTTGTCTTGTTTTTCTTTTTAGTTGTTCTTTGTACTTGTTATCTACTTTGTTTTATTCTGTTTAACTAACATTTTATATTGTACTGTAAAAGTTTTTTTTAGAAATGTATATTTGTACTGTTGGACCCCAGGAAGAATAGTTGCTGCTGAGGCAGCAACTACTATAAATAAATAAAATAAAAAAACTACAAGCTCATATCCCATATTTTTCTGTTTGGTTTTAAAAATTAATAGAAAATAAAAGAAATGAGAGACTTGAGACTGATGCAGAAAAACCAAAGAACGAAGGACGCGTCGATGTATTTAGTTCTACGAGCGGCAGCAGGTGGTCAGAGAGGCGAAGCGTCCTGGCGTCCTCTGAAGAAGAAAGCGTATTGATCAGCTTTGATCAGCAGCGGGTGTTCAGGTTCTGTGGGCCCCCGCTCACCTGTGATGTGGATCAGAACTGAACCCACTACAGAGCGTGTTTGTAACTGGTGTCCAGCCTGCAGACAGCAGCAGATGTTCACGTCCCACTCACACTTTAATGTCTCTGACTGCAGGTCATCTGCTCCTCGCTGCACTCGGCTTCTGTGGACGACCCGGTTCCCCGGCTTCGTCTACTCCAGTGAAGTGAACCCCAGCTCCCATCTGAGCGCAGACATGAATCAGGTGCACATCAGACGGGCTCTCTGATTGGCTGTTGCTGCTGGGCTCAAACCCACCTGACCAGAGCAGATCAGAGACGGGCTCCGAGGCCGCTCTGATGATGCCACCTGACCGGTGCCGAGGGGGGGATTAAGAGCCTCACATGGACAGGTGAGGATGATGATGTGCAACACACACACACACACACACACACACACACACACACACACACACACACACACACACACACACACACACACACACACACAAACACACACACACACACACACACGAGGGTTGCAGAGTTCAAAGACGGAAACTTTTTATGGGAATGAACCGAAAAATATGGGAAGGTTGATCTGTTGGAGGGAACTTAAATAGATGAAAGTAAATAGATCTTTGCTTTTATTTTGAAAGCACCAAAAAAGATTTCTGCTTTTATTGTGACAGAGCCAGATAAGATTGTTTCTTTACTTTGACGGGGCAACTGGAGCCTTTTTTTCGATTTATTCTGACAGAATCAGAGGACAATGCTCAATTTTGAAAGAGCCCGAGGAGACGGCTGATTCAGGGTTTATACAGCAATCCTTAAGTTAAATTTAATACCTTTTTCACTACCTTCAGATTTTTTTTAAAAACTGTCACAACATTAAGTGTTAATCACGGACCTTTTAACATTAATACAGATTTTGAACTATAGAACAGATTTATAGAGTCATTGATGTTGACCAGATGTTTCACATTTATTTCACTTTGTGAATGACAATAAAATAGCCTGCTTAAAATGTAAAAGGTAAAAAATACCAATTAAAAAAAAAATATAATACATCTGACAGTGAATTTAACACTTTTAATGGCCTTAAATTTGGCAATTTTCATTTATCACTTTTTAATACTTTTTAAAACCCAGCGGAAACCCTGTGATTTTACTTTGAAAGGGCTAGAGGCACAGCACAGGTGGGGCTGAAGCTACCGCTGAGCAAGTGGAGTTAGACTCACATGGCGACCCCGAAGAACTCGTGGTCGGCGGTGGAGACGACGACGTCGGCGTCACAGAGCACCTGCAGGTACTGGTCTTTACTGGACAGGAATCCCCAGTTCAGGATGTGAGAGTCCAGCAGACGTCTGGCGGAGGAGAAGATCTCTGCAGGAGGACACACACAGATCTACAGACCTGCTCTCACACCAGGGTCACATGGGGTGGAGTTTGTGTGTGTGTTTACGAGCGCAGCAGGAGTCAAACAGGTGAAGACGATCAATACTCCGACTCTGTTACTGAAATCACTGGGCTCTTAACGTGATTGGCTCCGAGCGCTCGTCCAGCTGATTTACCGCCAGCTGTTTGTGCTGCAGTTAAACTTTATGTCCCAATATCTCAGAGTGTGTCTGATCATTACCTTAAAACACACACGCTCATTATCACATCATCAGCTGACGATACGGACAATTAAAGATGGAGAGCTCTGAACTGATGCAGCTGAACCACGAAGGCTGCGGAGCTTCTCTCACTCACACACACACACACACATGGATGTGTGTGTGTGTGATACACAAGGATACCGCAACAGTTTGACCAAACCTTAACCTCATCAAGCTGGGTGGAAACAACCTCCCACTTTATAACACTTGTAGGTATGTAGGTATTTTTAAATCATTTGGTTACAATAACGTAATCTTTATCTTTCAGCGCCCTTACCAGCAGCCCTAGACTTACGGAAGACGCCATCAGAGCACAACGACTTTAACCACTGCTACGTCTAGCTAGCCCAGGGGTCGGCAAACCGCGGCTCTAGAGCCGCATGTGGCTCTTTAGCGCTGCCCTAGTGGCTCCTGGAGCTTTTTTAAAAAATGTTTAACCTTTTTTTCCATTTTTTCATTTTTTTTCCTTTTTTCTTTGTTTATTCTTTTTTTATTCTTTTTTCCTTTTTTTCTTCCTTTTTTCTTTTCCTTTTTAATCTCGACATTTCAACTTTTTTCTCGACATTTCAACATTTATCTCGAAATTTTGACTTTTTTCTCGAAATTTTGACTTTTTTCTCGAAATTTAGATTTTTTTCTCGACTTTTTTCTCGAGATTGTACTTCAACATTCATCTCGACATTTTGACTTTTTTCTCAAAATTTTGTCTTTTTCCTCATCATTTCAACTTTTTTCTCGACATTTTACCTTTCGCCATTTGCCTGCATTATAAGACTTATACGAGACTTTTCATTTTTTGCGGCTCCAGACATATTTGTTTTTTGTGTTTTTGGTCCAATATGGCTCTTTCAACATTTTGGGTTGCCGACCCCTGAGCTAGCCCATGTGAAATGAGGAATGATTCGACAGATTTGATCAGAATAAATGTGAAGTGATATTAATTAGCATCATGACATGAGGTGGGCGTACCTGGCACGTCGGTGAACGTCTCCCCGAGCACCGACACACGGAAGTCCAGCTGGCGCTCCTTCAGCTTGAGCAGAGTGTTGAAGAACAGCTGGGGGTTTTTGTCGTGTTCCCTTCAAACAAACGCAACACTGAGGTTTTCAGTCGCATCACGAATGTGCACGAGAAACCCCCTAAGGTCCAATCTGAGTAAAAGAAGAGCTAACAGCCTAATCGTTCTTATTCTAAAGAACACGGCTAGTTGTGCAACATGAATGTACGAACAGAACTAGTGATGCACCGATTGTTCGGTAACCGAAATTGTTCGGCCGAAAATGGCAAAAAAAACACGTTCGGTGGAATAAGTGGGAAAAAAACCGAACAATTAATAACAGCGTTGTAAAATAAGGAAATAGACTGGCCGCTCCGTAATGGTTGCGCACCACATAAAGTGTTGGCCAACCAAAAACTAACCACATAAGAATTTAACTAACATTCACCAGCAGGTGGAACCAAAACGACATAAATCAATCTATTACAGGTGCGTTTAGATGAGGAAATCAAACAGCGAAGAGCGTGGAGTGAAGTGGTGCAAACATGTCAGCAGTGTGGAAGTATTTTAGAGTGGCAAAGAATAATACAAGAATGGCTGTTTGCAATGAATGTTCTGCTCAAATATCTAGAGGGGGCACATCTGCAAAGTCTTTCAGCACTACAAGTTTGATTTATCATTTGAAATGATAAAAAACCCTGAGCGCTTTAATGCATTTTTATTGTTTTAAGGCCTATGTTACAATGTTCAGTCAGTTAAGCCTAACGTAAGCTCAAAGATGGCCAAAAAATGTATTTTGCTAATTTATTTATTTTAAGTTATTGTTCTTTGCTGGTATAACGTCTGCTGGAATATTTAAGAAATGCTGGGAAATTAAAAAATGTTCAGTTTTTTATGTTCAACAAATGTTTTCTACCTTGTAATTTTGTAAAAGATTTTTTTCTTTTAAAAGCATGCCTAAATCAAATGTATTTGATTTATGCAATGGTGAAAAAATTGGCAAAATAAATGAAAAACTGCGAAGAACCATATTCGGTATTGTTTGGTATTCGGCCAAGTGTTTATTATTATTTTCGGTTTCGGTTTCGGCCACAAATTTTCATTTCGGTGCATCACTAAACAGAACATCTGAGAAGATTTTATTGTTGTTTCACGACAGTAAATTGACCAGATTATTAAACTCTTCCCCAAATCAGCTCAAACTTTACGCTAGTTGCAGGTGCGAGGTGGGTTGAACACTGGTAAACATCAGTCCGGACGTAAAGCCGCTTGTTGTTGTTTGTTTTCTGCTCCATCAGCAAGACTTCAGTCCTCTGGAGAGAAAAGCTGATCCTGATCTACATTAATCTGCTGCTGCTCAGATCTGAACCCCCCCTCATCCCATCGCTCCGGTGCTGCGGCGTCTTCACCTGGAACAGCTGCTCGCCCCCCCAGCAGCAGTAAGATGGCTGTAATCTGAGGATCCAGGCCACCCTCAGATTAAAGCCAAAACCTGATGAGATGCAGCTTCAATCAGAGATTAACAGACGACTGTGGAAATCCTCGTTCCAGCGGCGGTAATCCATCCCTGTGTGTTCACAGCAGATTACAGCTCGCTGCTTTGTTACCGATACCACGCAAGGTGAGGCGGGCACCCGAGACCACCAACCCAGACCGTCTCAGAGTTATGTCATCCATTTTAAATATCGTTTAAACATTTATTTGCACCACCAAGCGAAGGTGGACTGAACTCACCACCTGTGAGGCCACACCAGGTGCAGCGGCTTCACCGGTTCTGCAGAGTCCTCTTCATGAACGGGTCCCTCAACCGTCCCCGGCTGATGCCGGGACTCGCCCGGTTCCTCCTCGGACCTGCCGGATCATAAACCGTCGTGTGTGAGAACCTCCACGCGGTCAGATTCAGCGCGTCGGCACTTCAGCAGAGAGCGTTGGGCGTCCTTACCGCTCATCCTGCGGCTTGATGGCGTCACCGTCGGGGTGAGACGCCTCGGCGAGCCGGCGGGCCAGTTTATGTTCGGGTAGGAGTCTGAAAAACAAGAAACCAGAGTTACAGAAATGTCTGAAGCAGAAACACGCCAGACGGATGTCTGACGGACGACGTGCTGCAGGGACCTGCTTTGATTTAGACGCCAACTCAGTAAAAAACTTTTGTTGAATATTTGGTCAGTTGTGTAGCACTTGAAATGCAACCGTTCGACAGAAAAGAAGAATATATGCTGCTGCAAATCATTTTTGAACTGTTTAAAGTCAGGAAACTCTTTTATGGCGCCGTTAACTGATTAAAACTTCCAGAACTTTAGTGTTGGCACTTTTGGGTCGATACCTGGGACTTGCGTGTTGGCGGCAGAGCTGCAGGGGTTGGCATATACAGTCCAGTCTGGGACTATGAAAATGATGCCAACTCGTCCCAACTGAGAACAGATTTGGAGGCTCTGATTCCCATCCAGGCTGAAACTAGTCCTGAGAGCTGAAGAATGTGACTCGACCAAGCCCACATCATCCCCACAAAGCAGAGGCATCATTGTGAGGCTCCCAAACTGGACCCCTCTGCCTAGGGCCGCCGCAAGGGGTGTGCGAGCCGTGCGACCGCACGGGGCCTCGCGCCCCAAGGGTCCCCGCGCTATGGCCCGTTTTTTTTTTTTTTTTTTTTCAATTTTTTTTTTTTTTCAAAATTTTTTTTTTTTGTTTTTGTTTTTTCCCTTATAAATAAACAGTCACGTTCCATTACATACCTAAATGTATACTAGTCTGTGCATATCAATAAATATATGTGCAATGATGCTTCCTGGTCTGTTGTTCAACACAACTGATCAGACCAAGCGCAGACACAAGGTGCTCTGATCCAGACGGTGGAGTTGGAACAAACTGTCACACAATGTTGAGAGAACGAGACAGATTCAGGAAATTTCCATCAGGGGATGAAAAAAGAAAAAAAACTAAAGAAAATGGAAGAGTTTAATGCCTCTCTGAAAGGCTCGTTTGATAAATTTGTTACAAAAATCACCGATCCGACCGGGTCTCAAGAAGCCGCGGGGCCCCGCGTCGAGGCAAGAGATGATGATGAGGCAGGGGAAGGTATCCAGTATTTTGCTAATTGGACAGTTAAAATTGCGCATATAGACACCCGATCCGACCCGAAAAAACCCCAAAATTTTGCGGGCCCCCCCAGCCATTTCGCACACGGCCTCGCAAATCTCCCAGGCGGCTCTGCCTCTGCCCTTTTGGCTGCATTCTCTCCATAAAAGTTATGACCCGAATGAATGACATGGGGCAGCTAAGACGGATTCCCTAACCCGTAACTTAGTCTGTACAGGGACCGAATGGTCCATAGCAATGGTGCCAGTGCCCCACACTCCCAGAGTACCACCAGTCCAGGAACCAGTTCTTAAAAAGTCCAATTCTAGAAGCACTACCCCCAATGTCCACAAGATGCTGCCGAGGTGCATGGACCAAGACAAGTGCTCAAGTGGAGGAGTTAAAGTATGGTGAGCTCTTGTTCATGACTGATGGAGGAATGGAGCAGGAGGACAACAGGGTGGTTGTGGTGTCTGCGGTGATGCAGAACAGTCTGGTGTGGCGAGGAGAGGGTGGGGTTACTGGCCGGTCTACGTTCTGACTTGTGGTCACCGAGCGAGGAGCCAGTTGAGGAGGTTTGGGCGTCTGGTCAGGATGCTTCCTCTTTAGGATGTTTCCTGGTCAGGATGTTTCCTGGTCAGGATGCTTCCTGGTCAAGATGTTTCCTGGTCAGGATGCTTCCTGGTCAAGATGTTTCCTGGTCAGGATGCTTCCCGGTTAGGATGTTTCCTCTTTAGGATGTTTCCTGGTCAGGATGTTTCCTGGTCAGGATGTTTCCTGGTCAGGATGTTTCCTGGTCAAGATGTTTCCTGGTCAAGATGTTTCCTGGTCAAGATGTTTCCTGGTCAGGATGCTTCCTCTTTAGGATGCTTCCCGGTCAGGATGCTTCCCGGTTAGGATGTTTCCTCTTTAGGATGTTTCCTGGTCAGGATGTTTCCTGGTCAGGATGTTTCCTGGTCAGGATGTTTCCTGGTCAGGATGTTTCCTGGTCAAGATGTTTCCTGGTCAAGATGTTTCCTGGTCAAGATGTTTCCTGGTCAAGATTTTTCCTGGTCAAGATGTTTCCTGGTCAGGATGTTTCCTGGTCAGGATGTTTCCTGGTCAGGATGTTTCCGGTTAAGATGCTTCGGGTTAAGATGCTTCCGGTTAGGATGCTTCCGGTTAGGATGCTTCCTCGTTAAGATGCTTCCCAGTTAAGATGCTTCCCGGTTAAGATGCTTCCGGTTAAGATGCTTCCGGTTAGGATGCTTCCGGTTAGGATGCTTCCGGTTAAGATGCTTCCGGTTAGGATGCTTCCGGTTAAGATGCTTCCGGTTAGGATGCTTCCGGTTAAGATGCTTCCGGTTAAGATGCTTCCGGTTAGGATGCTTCCTCGTTAAGATGCTTCCGGTCAGGATGAGTCCTGGTCAGGATGAGTCTTCAGTATTCCCACTGAAGAGCTGGAGGAGGTGACGAGGACCAGCATGTCTGGACCTCCTGGCCTCATGACCCAAACTTGGACAAGCAGAAGTTCATAGCTAGTTATGGACGGATGGAGCCAACATTTTGTTTCACTTAAGACAAATTAAACCCTCATTTACTGCTGTCATATATGCTGTTTTTTCTAAACATTTTAAATAAATATTTCATAGAGAAAATAACCTGCACAGGTATGACAGGAAAACCCAACTTGCCATCACTTTTATGGCAAGTTTTGAGCAGAAATGGCCAAGAACAAAAAAAATGTCAAGGTGTATCAGTGTCGAAGGGGTGAAACTGTGGAACCGCCTGGATGAGGAACTAAAAAAAAGTAGCTCAATTTATAAATTTAAAAAAAATTATAAATCTAAAATAATGGATAAATATAGAACACAAATATAAATTCTCTTCATATTAAACTGTCTAAATTATGCAACTTTCCTCCTGCAGCTGTCCTCAAATCGTGAGTGACCACATTTATTTTCTTCTCTTCTTTGTTTATTTTCTTGTTTTGTTCGTTCGTTTCGTTTTCTTCTTATTAGTATCTTTTGTTTCTAAAGTCTGCCTTTGTTGAAAAGGATAGGCAAAATAAGCCATGAGGCTTCAGCTTATACCTTTTTGGTCAAAAAAAAAAAAAAAAAGGAAATGTGTACATATATATAATATATATATTTATACCTGTGTGTATACTGTACATATACAGTGTGTATATGCAAACATCTTAAAATGTAAATGACCAAAACAAAATAAACTAAGCAAAATAAACTAAACTAAAACTAAACTTTTATGAGAACCAAGAAACTCAAGTTCAACGACAGCATTTTAAATGGTCTTTGATTAAAAAAAGAAAACAAAACTAAACAGATAGTAATTATTGTTCAATAAGGTTAACTACAATTAAGGATTTTCTTTTTGAATTTACATCCCTGGGACGGATGGACATGGATGGATTGACATGGACGGATGGACATGGAGGGATAGACGTGGACAGGAGTGGACCGTCCGTCTGAACCTGTCTCGTCTCAGGCTGTTTGTGCCTCCGAGGCTTCTGGGAAACATGATTCAATAATCCATTTTAGAAATTAGATGTTTGGCTGGAGGCAATAAAACCATGAGGGGACCAATTAAGTTATTGATGAAGCAGCAGTGATCAGTATGATGATGTCACCTCTGAGTCTGATTAAAGATGAAGGTCACCGCAGCTCGTTTACTTTATTGGCAATAATGAGAAAGTGAAGCTGGAGGCGGCCGACGGACACGAACCGAAAACAAACACCCCCACACGGGCCGGCTCATCCTGGACCGGGAGGGTGACCCCCCTTCAGAACTGGGACAGACATGGACAGGACTGTGTCACGTGACCTGCGGCTAGCTGTTACATATACATACATAGTAGTTTTCCACATCTGCTGGCTGTGAGCACGCTTCCCAAAGCCAGAACCGATAACATCCTTGAATGCTTTTATCAACTGGTTTGTGTGAAGTTTAGTGTTTGATGATGAAGAACTGACCCAAAGCAGCAGATTAAAGGACGCTTCCTCATGAGTGCATGAGCATTTGTACTTGGAAGTCCTTGGATTATTCATCAGATTTAGTTTCTGTATCATTAACTGAGACCAAACACCACTTTTAACTTGCAGCGTGAGACTTGATATGAGTGCCCATGTTGGGTTTTAAGAAAGGTGAAGACAAGTCCAGGTGGACCTCTAGTCTTCTACTGTTAGTCAGGATGAACCGGCCAACTCCTGATCGGATCATGGCCACACGAGTGCAGTCAATCACATATTACATTTAGTGAACCGGACATCGTTTCCATTTCCTTTTTAATGCTACTGTGTGCAGCAATACCACTTCTGACCACATGTGGTCAGAACCGTTACTGCTACGTGGCGCAGCTTTGACGTTAGCCTGTGCTCTAGCGTAAGGGAACTGCTTTCCAGCGTAAGGAAACTGTTTGTATCATGGACCTGCCGACTGGATCCATCTGTAAGCCCCACCCCACTTACGACTGCTAATTTGGACAAGATATCAGCATTGTGAAAACATTGATCCAGGATGTTTGGACTCATTTTGGACCCAAAAGGGATAAAAGCCTCATCTTGCTGTCGTCATGGTTACAGATGACAGCATCCAGGATAAACACCATTTATGCACCGCAGGAGCTTACAACATTACTTTTGACGAGGGAAGTCATTACCTTCAGATCTACTGCAGAGCTACACAGCAAGTACAGATCTAAGGTTGTAGTAATACATCACCTCAGTTCTTGATTTTTTTTTAGCACAAGCTAGGTAACATATTTCAGGCAAAGTCTGTGTTGCTACATAGCAACTGTGATTAAATCACTTTTGATCATTTACTTTGATTTACCTCAGGACCAATGTGAACATCCTTGTTGATCTAGATGTTAAGTTGGCAGTTTAACTTTGTATTAAAGGGGACCTATTATGAAAAACACGTTTTCTCTTGCTTTAACATATATAAAGTGGTCTTCCCCTCAGCCTGCCAACTCAGAGAAGGAGGAAAGCAACCAAATTCTGCAGTGTCTGTACAGCCGCCCGGATGAGCCGTCCAGTCTGATGTGGATCTACGAGCCGTTCAGATTCTGCTCCCGTCGTTACGTAACAAAAATGCGATTTACATAGGTTGTTCCGATGTGTGAAACCACGCCCACAACTAACTATGTCCTAACTGCATGGGAGCGTCCGACACTGCGTGACATCGGACGCTCTCTGTCCATCTCTCTCCAGCAGCTGCCACTTTATTGAGGTTTTTGTAGTGAAATGAGGAGGAATCATAGAGATAACTTCTCATTTCAACTAACTGGATCAGCCGTTCCTCATCCATGACTGTTTCATACAGCGCTTTCAACCGGCTTTCAATGCGAGCGACAGGAAGAAAATAGAAGCAGGGCGTCCGACAAATGTTCAGCTCAAAACGGCGCGCTGCGCAGCGCCCAGTTAGGACAGTCCAATAGAAAATAAAGCAATGGAATTGATTTTGTCGCTGACGCTCGCTCACATCGCATGCAGTTAGGACACGGTGTAACTCCGCCGGCCAGAGCTTCCGCCATTTTTTCGTAGCAGTGTATCGCGTCATTCAGGCAGCCAATCAGCACAGAGCCTCATTATCATAGCCCCGCCCACTCAGAATCCTTCATAGATAATGAGGTTAGATAATGGGAAGATAAAGACATGGCTCAGAGGCTGAATTTCTAATTTATTTAGCAAAAACAATCAAAAGCTTGTTTTTAAGACATTCAAGGCCTGTTTAAAATAGGTAATAGATGCCATAATAGGTCCCCTTTAAATAAACATGGTCCAGAAGACCAGGGGCCTCATGTACAAAGAGAGCGGCGCACAAAAACCGTGCAAACGCCACTCTCTACGCTCATGGTCGGATGTTCAAAGTGATTTGCGTGGAATTCAGATGTTCAAAACGTGGATGTCGAGATTACCTTCACAGTTCGTACCAATCAACCTTTCAGGGACATGTTTTAGTTTTATTTTGAAAGACAACTTTAGAGAACCAGTTCTTTGCTGCAAATTGTGTTTTAATGTTTGTCTGTTCAGACACAGTTTGGGATATTTTAAGGATCTGGCTTTTATCTTGAGTAGTCGTCCCATACGGTCGTCATGGCGACTGAGAGATGTCTGACCTGTCAGCAGCTCCCGCTAAAAGCATCATGTTGGTCTGAACCGTAGCAGCTGGTCCAGTTCAGGGCAAAGATCCAGAAGGATCCTCTTGGTACCTGAACCAGCTGATGATCCAGAAGTGCGTACACCAGCCTTAATGTGTGAGTGAAGGACCGCAACTTTCCACGTTCAAATCACTTTTTGAACATCCGACCGTGAGCGTTGAAAGTGTCGTACGCACGTTTTTTGTGGCCCGCACTCTTTGTACATGAGGCCCCTGGTCCAGAAGACCTGGTCTTAGAAGACGTGGACCTATTACTGCCACATGACACATTTTATGGCATAAAAGTTCAAGATCTTTTAATGTACAGATGTCCGAGCTGTGGTCCCTGTGGAACTGATACTCAACAGCAGTTGGCTGATCTGGGTGTGATGGGCGGGGCTTACAGCTAGGTCAACTCAACATTGTTGCTGTATTTTTTTTAACAAAGTCAATAAACTGGTAACAATTCAGAGAAGATGCAGGAAAGGAGACGCCTGGACCGCACAAGGAAAACTTAGTGGTCATTAATAATTAAGTACCGTTTATAGCAAATTAAAGTGGATTTGGATCCAGATGGAACCACAAAAATGTAAAAGGAGAAACTATCAGCAGAGTTTGAAAGCTGATTTAAAGACAAATATCTCCATGGAAACAGCCTCCTCCAGCACAAAAAGTACCAGCGGGCGGGTTTGTGCGGAGCAGAAGAAAAGCTGGAGCGGCTGCAGAATCAGACACCTGCTGGTCGCGCGGCGTCCTCATTGATCCGATGTCACTCTGACAACAGCCACAGAAGTCGGCGTTCCGCAGCGGCAGTGATGGATGTGACGTCTTTGTGTACCGCTGCAGGTCTCTGCCGGCTGGGTCAATCGCTATTCAATTACACAAGTCGCCCACTCAGAGGCCGAGTGATGGATGGAGACCACAGACGCACCGACCGCAGGGAGGCGTGGCTGCACTCGTGCACCAGACAGCTTCACCGCTATCCGACGCCACACCAACACATGACTTGCTTTCTTCCACTTCCAAGAACCCCTGGACTAACCTTCCTTGAAGAGTTTCAAACATTTTTTTTTTTTTTTTTTAATGTCAGCTCTTTTTTTGTCTGTTAATGTTTAGTCGTGAACACAATTTCAGTCTGAGCTTGTTTTTTTTATAATCCATCCGTAGATAATATTTTTTGTTTCCTCTGTGCCACTATTTATCTAATAAAACAGATCTGGGCGCCACTAGTGAACCCCCTAATTCAATAGCTGGTTGATCTGCCACGCCGTGGTGGTTTCCCTCACAAGGTAGTTCCGGATGATGTTGTCCTGTTGGCTTCATCGGACCGGGACCTCCAGCATGTGCTGGGGCGGTTTGAGGCCGAGTGCAACGCGGCAGGGAGGAGAATCAGCACCTCCAAAACCGAGGCCATGGTTCTCCATCGGAAAAGGGTGGCGTGCCTTCTCCGGGTGGGTGGAGAAGTCCTGCCTCAGGTGGAGGAGTTCAAGTATCTCGGGATCTTGTTCACGAGTGAGGGAACGATGGAGCGTGAGATTGACAGACGGATTGGTGCAGCGTCCGCAGTTATGCGGTCGATGTACCGGACCGTCGTGGTGAAGAGGGAGCTGAGTCGAAAGGCGAAGCTCTCGATTTACCGGTCAATCTACGCCCCTACCCTCACCTATGGTCATGAACTTTGGGTAGTGACCGAAAGGACAAGATCGCGGATACAAGCGGCCGAGATGAGTTTCCTCCGCAGGGTGGCTGGACGCTCCCTTAGAGATAGGGTGAGGAGTTCGGTCACCCGGGAGGAGCTCGGAGTCGAGCCGCTGCTCCTTCACATTGAGAGGAGTCAGCTGAGGTGGCTTGGGCATCTGTACCGGATCCTCCTGGATGCCTCCCTAGGGAGGTGTTCCAGGCATGTCCCACCTCCCTAGGGAGGTGTTCCAGGCATGTCCCACCGGGGAGGAGACCCCGGGGAAGACCCGGGACACGCTGGAGAGACTATGTCTCTCGGCTGGTCTGGGAACGCCTCGGACTCCCCCCGGAGGAGCTGGAGGAAGTGTCTGGGGTGAAGGAAGTCTGGGCATCTCTGCTGAGGCTGCTGCCCCCGCGACCCGGGAACGGATAAAGCGGCGGACGATGGATGGATGGACGATGGATGGTAATTCAGGACTTTGGTCCGTTCTTCTTTCCAACGTTGCTTCAGTTCATTGAGATCTTTGGACATTCATCGGTCCAACCGCCCGAAGGTCCAACCGCACCATTTCAATCAGGTAAAACTTTATTTCCCATACAGCTCTGCTGCTGTGTCTTGCATAATTTCCCGTCACATGATGCAGTTTCAACAAACCCTCACGTTGGTCTCTAGAGTACTCTGGTCTGAGCTTGATGTAACTTCTCCAGAACGTTGAACACTGAACTGATTGGAAATCCTTTTGATGACCGACATGCAGCAACAATGTATTCTCTAAGAATATTGCTGAGGTCTTTCCCTCTTTTCTGTAAAGACAGAGGAGAGGTGAGGACCAGGAGTCCCTCCTGCAGGAGTCCTCCTCCTCCTCCTCCTCATGCTGGTTTGCTCCTCAGTGTTCAGGAGGAGAAAGGCAGGCGTGTGGAGAAGGGTTGGCCGTGCGTGTAATCACTCCCTTCCACATGACGAGTTTGGTGAAGATCTGACACATTTACTTCGGAAAATGGATCCGCAGATGCTGGAGGCCTCCAGCAGGGTGACTCCTGCAGGAGGAGGAGGAAGGAGTCGCCCTGCTGCAGGAGGAGGAGGAGGAGTCACCCTGCTGCTGCAGGAGGAGGAGGAGGAGTTACCCTGCTGCAGGAGGAGGAGGAGGAGTCACCCTGCTGCTGCAGGAGGAGGAGGAGGAGTCACCCTGCTGCAGGAGGAGGAGGAGGAGTCACCCTGCTGCAGGAGGAGGAGGAGGAGTCACCCTGCTGCAGGAGGAGGAGGAGGAGTCACCCTGCTGCAGGAGGAGGAGGAGTCACCCTGCTGCAGGAGGAGGAGGAGTCACCCTGCTGCTGCAGGAGGAGGAGTCACCCTGCTGCAGGAGGAGGAGGAGTCACCCTGCTGCAGTTGGAGGAGGAGTCACCCTGCTGCTGCAGGAGGAGGAGTCACCCTGCTGCTGCAGTTGGAGGAGGAGTCACCCTGCTGCAGGAGGAGGAGGAGTCACCCTGCTGCAGGAGGAGGAGGAGTCACCCTGCTGCAGTTGGAGGAGGAGTCACCCTGCTGCTGCAGGAGGAGGAGTCACCCTGCTGCAGGAGGAGGAGGAGTCACCCTGCTGCAGGAGGAGGAGGAGTCACCCTGCTGCAGGAGGAGGAGGAGTCACCCTGCTGCTGCAGGAGGAGGAGTCACCCTGCTGCAGGAGGAGGAGGAGTCACCCTGCTGCAGTTGGAGGAGGAGTCACCCTGCTGCTGCAGGAGGAGGAGTCACCCTGCTGCTGCAGTTGGAGGAGGAGTCACCCTGCTGCAGGAGGAGGAGGAGTCACCCTGCTGCAGGAGGAGGAGGAGTCACCCTGCTGCAGTTGGAGGAGGAGTCACCCTGCTGCTGCAGGAGGAGGAGTCACCCTGCTGCAGGAGGAGGAGGAGTCACCCTGCTGCAGGAGGAGGAGGAGTCACCCTGCTGCAGGAGGAGGAGGAGTCACCCTGCTGCTGCAGGAGGAGGAGTCACCCTGCTGCAGGAGGAGGAGGAGTCGCCCTGCTGCAGGAGGAGGAGGAGTCACCCTGCTGCAGGAGGAGGAGTCACCCTGCTGCAGTTGGAGGAGGAGTCACCCTGCTGCAGGAGGAGGAGGAGTCACCCTGCTGCTGCAGGAGGAGGAGGAGTCACCCTGCTGCAGGAGGAGGAGGAGTCACCACCCTGCTGCAGGAGGAGGAGGAGTCACCACCCTGCTGCAGGAGGAGGAGTCACCCTGCTGCAGGAGGAGGAGGAGTCACCCTGCTGCAGGAGGAGGAGGAGTCACCCTGCTGCAGGAGGAGGAGTCACCCTGCTGCAGGAGGAGGAGTCACCCTGCTGCAGGAGGAGGAGGAGTCACCCTGCTGCAGGAGGAGGAGGAGTCACCCTGCTGCAGGAGGAGGAGGAGTCGCCCTGCTGCTGCAGGAGGAGGAGGAGTCACCCTGCTGCAGGAGGAGGAGGAGTCACCCTGCTGCAGGAGGAGGAGTCACCCTGCTGCAGGAGAAGGAGTCACCCTGCTGCAGGAGGAGGAGGAGGAGTCACCCTGCTGCAGGAGGAGGAGGAGTCACCCTGCTGCTGCAGGAGGAGGAGGAGTCACCCTGCTGCTGCAGGAGGAGGAGTCACCCTGCTGCAGGAGGAGGAGGAGTCGCCCTGCTGCAGGAGGAGGAGGAGTCACCCTGCTGCTGCAGGAGGAGTCACCCTGCTGCAGGAGGAGGAGTCACCCTGCTGCAGGAGGAGGAAGAGTCACCCTGCTGCAGGAGGAGGAGGAGTCACCCTGCTGCAGGAGGAGGAGGAGTCACCCTGCTGCTGCAGGAGGAGGAGGAGTCACCCTGCTGCTGCAGGAGGAGTCACCCTGCTGCAGGAGGAGGAAGAGTCACCCTGCTGCAGGAGGAGGAGGAGTCACCCTGCTGCTGCAGGAGGAGTCACCCTGCTGCAGGAGGAGGAGGAGTCGCCCTGCTGCAGGAGGAGGAGGAGTCGCCCTGCTGCAGGGGGAGGAGGAGGAGGAGTTAAGTGTAATACGTGTTTTCTAGAGGGGTGTTGGATTTTCCCCCAGAGATGGGGAGAGAAGTTCACTCATCATACATTACAGCTTTTGATCCAAAGAGTCTCCAAGTCTCCTAAACTTGACCCTTCGATCTGAAAGATACTGTTTCTGTAGCTGCTGGTGTCAAAGTGTTAAAGATCCCACACGTGACCCGAGTGGGAGGCGCGGAGGGGGAACCTCCGAAGCAGATGACCAAAGACGAGGCCCGGTGGGGGTTTGGGACATGGACCCCCCCTGATGGTGCAGTTTTACACGGCCATCATTGAGTCCATCCTCACCTCCTCCATCACCGTCTGGTACGCTGCTGCCACTGTAAAAGACAGGAGCAGCTGCAGCGTATCATCCGCTCTGCAGAGAAGGTGATTGGCTGCAATCTCCCATCTCTCCAGGACCTGCACCTCCAGGACCCTGAAGCGTGCAGGAAAGATTGCAGCAGATCCCTCCCACCCCGGACACAAACTGTTTCAGACTCTTCCCTCTGGCAGGAGGCTGCGGTTACATTAACGTAAATATTCCAATCCCGTAACTTTTGTACAGACTCATATCCGGCACTTTAAAAACCCCATATTGTACATTTTTGTTTATACATTTTATCCGTCCCAAGTAGAGGTGGGTATTGGGAAGGACCCCACAATACGATACACATTGCGATATCCCGATTATGCGATATCCCGATTATTATATTCTACATAGTTCACCGAAAAATTTAAAAATGCATTACACATCTTAAAATCCAAGTTGTATATATGTACATCAGATGATAGTGATGGATCTTAAAATCTGAGTTGCACGTTCATCAGATCATAGTGACAATTCATGGGACAAACTGAGTCAAAACAATGTTTTATTATAACTATACAAGCTAAAGTTACAACATATTTGTATATGTTTTTCATATTATTTACATCATATGAAATTAACATTAAATTTAGTATGAGGTTGCTTTAATTATGTGGCAAATGATAATAAACACAGACCCTCTCCCTGACATCGCAGGGTCCAGGCCAGGATGCAGAGCTGTAGTTTAACACACTTCTCTGCTGCTTCTCGAGGACCAACGCCTGCCAACAAAACTATAAGATTACATGATGTAACTGGTAACTCTAACCAGGTGCCTAGCAAAATAGAAGTAGTTGCAGTTCCCCGCCCTCCACTAGTTCACCAGGTGCGGCGTTATAGAGGCGTTAACCAAAATAATCTTGTAAAAATTAAAACCAATGCACATTTGGTACCAATAAGAGACCGAAAAATTAGATGCGGACTACTAAATATACGATCATTAAGCTCCAAGTCTCTGTTAGTAAACGATATAGTCACAGAGAGCAGGAGTGATGTTTTCTGCTTAACAGAAACATGGTTACAGGATGAAGAGTATGTTAGTTTGAATGAATCAACTCCGCCCGGCTACTTTAATCATCACATTCCTAGAAACACGGGCCGGGGCGGAGGAGTCGCAGCAATTTATAACTCCAGTCTCCAAACAAAAATGGAACCTAAGTGCAACTATAATACATTTGAAAGCCTCACGCTTAGTCTGAAATTTCCGAGCTGGAAATCAGAGAAGCCAGTTGTGTTAGTGGTAGTGTATCGGCCCCCTGCTGGCGCTTATCTAGAGTTTTTGTCTGAATTTTCAGATTTCCTTTCTGGATTATTGATCAGTACAGATAAATTCATCATAGTGGGTGATTTTAATATTCATATGGATGTTGAAAGCGATAATCTTAAATTAGCTTTCAATTCTCTTCTAGAATCAATGGGTATCTCACAAAAAGTGGACGGGCCGACGCATTGTTTTGGTCATACTCTCGATCTCGTTCTCACCTACGGTGTTGAAACTGATGGTCTGTTGGTGTCACCTGTTAACTCCCTTTTATCCGACCATTATTTAATAACGTTGGAATTGAATGTTGTTGATGTTGAAGTGCAGGGCAGGAGGTATTATTTTAGCAGATGTTTGTCTGATGAAGCTATTGCTAAATTTAAGGAGACCGTTGCTCGTCTTGCGACAGTGGAAAATAGTGAAGCCTCTACTGAAGCAATAGAGGCCAGTGACCTGGGTTCTACCTCTGATGTTGATTTTCTTGTTAGTAACACTGCTGATCTGTTGCACTCAGCTTTAGATGAAGTTGCTCCTTTGAAAAGGAGGGTTTCTAGCCACAGGAGCTTAACTCCCTGGTACAATTCAGATATTCGCATGTTGAAACAAAGCGTGCGTAAAATGGAAAGGAAGTGGTACTCTTGTAGGTCTGTAGACTCTTATCGTGAATGGAAAGATATTCTAATAGTATATAAAAAAGCCATTCGCAAAGCAAGAACAGCTTATTATTCAACGTTGATAGAGGATAACAAAAGTAACCCACGTTTTCTGTTCAGCACTGTAGCCAGGCTGACAAAGAGTCACAGCTCTGTGGAGCCGTGCATTCCTGCAGCTCTCAGTAGTGAGGACTTTATGAGCTTCTTTAACAGTAAAATCACGAGAATTAGAGAAGAAATCAACCAGCCGGTTGTGGGCGTTTCTTCAGCTTTAGCGACTTCCCTAGGCTCTGACTTGTCTCTAGACTGTTTTGATCCTATAGACCTCCCTGAGCTGACCTCACTCGTTAACAGAGCTAAGTCTACCACATGTATGTTAGACCCCATCCCGACTCGACTATTCAAAAATGTTTTTTCTCTTATTGGTGTGACAATACTGGACCAAATCAACCTATCCCTAAGCTTAGGATATGTACCACAGGTTTTCAAAGTGGCAGTAATTAAACCTTTACTTAAAAAACCTTCCCTTGACCCAGACACCTTAGCTAATTATAGGCCAATTTCTAACCTTCCATTTGTATCTAAAATTCTGGAAAAGGCAGTTTCAAGCCAGTTATGTGACTATTTGTATAGAAATGATCTGTTTGAAGTCTTTCAGTCAGGGTTCAGAATGCATCATAGCACAGAGACAGCACTGGTTCGAGTTACGAATGACCTTCTTATGGCCTCAGATAAGGGATTAGTGTCCATATTGGTTTTACTGGACCTCAGTGCTGCTTTTGACACTGTTGATCATGGCATTTTACTGCACAGGTTAGAGCATGTTGTTGGGATTAAAGGGACAGCTCTACGTTGGTTTAAATCATATCTATCTGACAGGTTCCAGTTTGTTCATGTACATGAGGTTTCTTCAGAACAGTCGAGGGTCTGTTATGGTGTTCCGCAGGGTTCAGTGCTAGGGCCAGTCTTGTTCAGTTTATACATGCAGCCGTTGGGAAGTATAATCCAGAATCACGGCATACACTTTCATTGTTATGCTGATGATACGCAGCTCTACTTGTCTATGAAGCCGGATGAAACGGAACCGTTAGTTAAACTTCAGGCATGTCTTAGGGACATCAAGGACTGGATGTCCAGAAATTTCTTGCTTCTAAATTCAGATAAAACAGAGGTTATCATTCTTGGTCCAGAGCATCTTAGGAAGGGATTAGATGGTGTTGCGATGGCTTCCAGTGCAACTGTGAGAAACCTTGGTGTTGTTTTCGATCAGGATTTGTCGTTTAAACCATATGTTAATCAGGTTTGTAAAATAGCGTTTTTCCATCTCCGTAATATTGCAAAAATTAGGAAAATCCTCTCGCAGAGGGATGCAGAGAAACTAGTTCATGCGTTTGTATCTTCTAGACTGGATTACTGTAATGTGTTGTTAGCAGGATGTCCAAGTAATTTGCTGAATAGGCTCCAGCTGATCCAAAATGCAGCAGCACGAGTACTGACAGGAATTAGCAGGAGAGACCACGTCTCTCCAGTGTTAGCGTCGCTCCATTGGCTACCTGTAAAATTCAGAATTCAATTTAAAATTTTATTACTTGCATATAAAGCCCAAAACGGCTTAGCTCCGCAGTATTTACAAGATTTGATAGTGCCTTATGTTCCTGGCCGAGCTCTCCGCTCCCAGGGTGCAGGTTTACTCGTAGTTCCTAGAGTATCTAAATGTAGATTTGGAGGGCGGGCGTTCTGCTATCAGGCACCATTACTTTGGAACCAACTTCCAATCTGGGTTAAGGAGGCTGACACCACCTCCATCTTTAAAACTAAACTTAAAACCTTTCTGTTTAGTAAAGCTTATAGTTAGTGTTAAGTAAACCTCTAGCTGGTGTTGGTAAATCTCTAGGTAGTGTAAACTTTAGTGTGTTAGAGTCAGTAGTCATTGTCGCAGCTATAGAACAAAACTATAATAGTTAGTCTCAAATATAGCTTCGCGGTAGATATGCTGCTATAGGCTTATGCTGCAGGGGGGCACCGACATGATCCGCTGGGCGGTGCCTCTCACCCTTCTTCTCCTCTCCTTTTCCCTGCCTCTCTTCTCCATTACCATTTTTATTTATTATAAATATCTCATAGCTATCATTTTTGTCCATTGTTCCTGTAGTTTCTTGTGCCGGCCCCCCTTTTTTCTCTTTTGTGTATGTTTGCAGGCCGGAGCCTCAGGAGCTGCGTTCTGGCCTGTGTTCCCGGCCCTCCCCCCCCTCTGGTCATCCCATTGCTTCTTCCACCTGCCTACGTGGATGTCTGCTGTTGCTGCTTCCGCCTGCCTGCACCCCCCCCCCCTCTGGTCATCCCGCTGCTGCTTCCACATGACTGTTGTGTGCTGCTGACGCCCCCCCCCCTCTGGTCATCCCGCTGCTGCTTCCACATGACTGTTGTGTGCTGCTGACGCCCCCCCCCCCCACCTCTGGTCATCCCGCTGCTGCTTCCACCTGCCTGCTGTGTGCTGTCGACGTCCCTGACTCCCCCAGTCTGGCCTTGGGCAGGAGGGTCCCCCCTTATGAGCCTGGTCCTGCTCAAGGTTTCTTCCCTCCTAAAGGGGAGTTTTTCCTTGCCACTGTTTGGCTTAAGGCTTTTCTCCCACTAAGGGAGTTTTTACCTGCCATTGTTTATATAATAATTGCTCGGGGGTTTATGTTTATGTTTATGTTTATGTTTAGGTTTATGTTCATGTTCATGTTCTGGATCTCTGGAAAGCGTCTAGAGACAACATCTGTTGTATTAGACGCTATATAAATAAAATTGAATTGAATTGAATTGAACAAGAAAGATGGTACTAAAACCAAGAACAGGCACAGTGATCAGTCAGTATAGATATAAATCCATAAATAAATAAACCCCTGTCCATTATTTTTCATTTTTTAAGGACAGGCAATTGTGTTATATAAAAAATAAATTATAAAATGAAATAAAACGTGAAATAAAACCGGAGCTCAGTGCAGGGCCCGCCCAGGGTTGGTAGAGAGTGGCAATGCCCAGGACTGTCACTTAGGTAGGAGCACTGGGTGATATAATGGGAAAAAGATCGGGGATAAAAAATATATAAAAAAAAAAAAAAAATAAATAAATTGAATCGGCTGGAAAAGTATCGCGATATATTGCCATATCGATATTTTTGCCCACCCCTAGTCCCAAGTCATGCTACGTCACTTTTTGTTTTTGTTTATACATTTTATTTTATCTCTTATATATTTGTTTGTTTTTATATTTATATTTCTATTGTATTGCACCAATCACCACAACAAATTCCTTGTGTGTGTTAACAAACTTGGAAATTAACCCTTTTCTGATTCTGATTCTTCTCACAAGTCAGTCAAACGAGATAACTCGTGTCTCCAAGTCCAATTGATCACCGTCTCACTGACCTGCTGACGTCAGGGAACTGGACCGGGTAGTTCAGGACCACGCACTTGGGACGGATTAGCTGCTCCAGGTCTCTGGGTCTGTGGTCCGGGATTTTCTTCATGAAGGAGGAGATGGAGGACAGGAAGGAGTCCATGTTGAAGCGCGAGTTGAACGCCACCACGTCGGACACCAGACTGAGGACACACGGAGACCAACGTTAGGGGACCCGGTAGGGCTGGGCGATTTTGGACAAAAATAAAATCCTGATTTTTTTCTCTGAAAACCCGATTTTCGATTTCGATTTTTTTGGTAAAATTACAAAAGACAATGGAATAAATAGTTTCAAATATTTTATCTTTATTTTTAAAGAAAAATAGCAAACACATTTCCCTATTGGGAATGAAGTGCAATTGAAAGATACTGTAAATCCTCCTTGAGTTTCGTAAAGTGACAACATTTACAATTTTCTTAACCAAACAAAGATGACTAGACGAGCTCTGTCTGTAATGCAGCCAGTTGCAAAAAAGGAAAATCGATTTTCCGATTTTCCTTTTTTAACATCGATTTTGATTAATAAATCCGATTTAGATTTAAAATCGATTAATCGCACAGCCCTAGGCCCCGGGTTGGGGGCCCGGAGACTCTGGAGGTTCTGCCGCTCAGAGCCCGATCTGGAGCTCTGTCTGCTCGGACACTTTGGACAGAGCCGCTGGCCCCGGCGCCCCGAGACGCCTCGTAACGATCTGGGTTGTTTTATGATGCTGCTGCAGTGACGTTAAAGGAGATGGAGTAGCTGCTGCTTATTGACGAGCTGCCCTCTGATCAACAACAATTAGTTTTCTGTAGCGAGCTGCTCGTAACCGTCAGACGGCTGATTAATGACGACTCGACCCATCTCAATTACACTCAGCCCAACGTCGGCCCCCGTAGTTCACCAATCAGGTCGGCCCGGTGCTGATAACCAGCGTAATCAAGCCAAGCAGCTTTTAAATATCTCACAACTCACTATAATCTAGGGCTGGGCGATATGGACCAAAAGTCATATCTCGATATTTTCTAGCTAAATGGCGATACTCGATATATATCTCGATATTTTTTCTGTACCTTAATTGGGGTTTCCCCCAAAGCATTATAGCGTAGCATCTCTGTTAGCTTCATTTTTTTCTGAGGCAAACCCTTAAAAAAACAGTCAGTTTTAATACAAAGCCTCGTGCCAAATGTCACACAGGTTCCTTTGTTAACAGAGGTCTGCACAATATCAAAATGTATAAAACAAATGAAATAAAAATAAACTGCCTGCATATATAGAATAAAAATGCTTCTTGAATAAAATAAAACAAATATCCCTTTCCTGCATAAAAATTAAATTACACTGTGCAATTAATACAATGTAGACAGTAACAGGCAAACTTTTCCACTGAGGTTGACAGTTGTGCAAATAAAACATTTGTGCAAATCTCAAATAAAACATTCAAGTCAATTTGTCACAAAATAAGCTATATCAAAATCATTAAAAAAAAAAATGTAAAAAAAAAACAAAAAAAATGTAAACATTTTTTTTTTAAATCGATATAAACGATATTGTTTCGTACCATATCGTGTTTGAAAATATATCAATATATATTAAAATCTCGATATATCGCCCAGCCCTACTATAATCAATAATCAATCAGTCTTGATCAGCGTACACCAAATATCCTGAGTGTATCAGGCCACGACCGAGACCAAGACGGCCCCGTCCCACTCTCACTACTGATGTCAACTGATCAAAGTGGGCCTTTACCATGACAGCACCTGGTTGTATCCGTACTGGAAGTCTCTCTCCTGGTCTTTGCGGACGGGATACACCAGCTGGTTCTCGTGGAAGTACAGGACCTTCTTCAGTCGGCCCAGATCTGGTCTGAGGGCCACCAGCTCGCACAGGTTCAGGACCGAGCTGCTGAAAAGGACTCTGCAGAGGAAAAACAGAAGAAAACACAACTTAAAAAGGAAGAATTTGCTACATAAAAACCTGCTGAAGACCCGACACGAACAGAAACCACATGCAGGTTCAGGGTGGACCACATACTGATCTCACAGGGACCACATGGAGGCTGGCGTTTGTGGTTTGCTTCCCCTCCACAAACGTTTCTGAGCTAATGTTTCATCTTCAACACACGCTTCGTGCTGAGGAGGTTGTTGGGGGTTGAGTATGGGGGTATTATTGTTCCAATATTATTTGTGTGTGCGTAAAAAAGATGTGTCCATGTTATAACGATTCGTATTCGTAATGATAAACATTTGTATGTAAATAAAAAAGTTGTACCCAAAATTCTGCTGTCACACACATGAGTGATAAATTATTAGGGTTAGGATTGTTTTTATGTGAGTATGAATCTAAAAGCTGTGAGTGCAAAGTCTAATTTTTACGACTACAAGTTTTCACTGTGAACACGAATTCAAGTTTGTGGGTACGAGTCGAAAAACTGTTGTAATGACGTCACAGGCAGGTCACAGCATAGACATATATACGTAGACGCCCCATCGAGTGCTGAGCCAACTGCCACATCCAATATGGCGTCAAAGTCGCCGCCATATTGGATGTGGCAAGACTGAGCTGTAGACTAATACAAGTAAATGGACTTATTTTAATAAAGCGCCTTTCTACAAAGAAATGTACGTTTTACGTCTCATTTATTCATTCACACACGCACTAATATACTTGGGAAACAGTTAGGCACCGAATATAATATATTCAATTTTCTCAGATGGCAAAAATAAGAACTTTATTGATCCCACATAGGAGTAATTCATGTTGTATCAGCTATAGAGAACAAGGTAGCGCCGAAAAACAATATATATCCCCCCTCACAAAAACAAAAAAAATAGAGATACATATTTTCTCATCAACTAAACATATTTTTAAAATTTCAAGTAACAAAATAACATATTTTAACAATTTTTCAGATTTTTTCAATTATTTTATTGTCTGAAAAATGCAATTCAATTATGTTATTTTGTTATTTGAACATTTTTTAATTTGTTTTGTTGATCTATTTTTCTATATTTTTCTTATTTTTGTGAGGGGGGATATATATTGTTTTTCGGCACTACCTTGTTCTCTATAGCAGATATAACATTAATTACTTCAATGTTCAAATGTTTATCATTACGAATACGAATCGTTATAACATGGACACATCTTTTTTACGCACACACAAATAATATTGGAACAATAATACCCCCATAGTTGAGCCTATTCCAGCCATGGTCAGGTGACTCCGAGGACGACCTCCACTTCCTGCTGCTCTTATGACATCGACCAGTGGCTAGACTGATCTGATCAAGACTCTGGTCTAGTTGTGGCATCAGGCCCAACTCTGATCCCCATCCGGGTCTCGTTGGCCTCGGCTCAGATCTTCGTCCTAGCCTCGGCTCAGATGTCACTTCAGGTTGTGACTCTAGTTCTGAACCTGATCCAGGTCTCGTCGGTTTCAGCTTTGGACTTGGTTCTGGTTTTAGCTCACGCACCAGTGCTGGTTGTTGCTTAAGTCTGGGTTCTGGTACTGACCCAGGGATCTTTGCTCTAGGGTCACTACTTGACCCTGACCATGACTCGGGTCTTGTTGATCTTGGATCTGGTCTCAGTTCTGGTCTTGGCACTGATCTTGATGCAGATATTGTGTCTGGTCTCCATTCTGGTTTTTGCTGCAGTCTTTTCTCAGTCTGATCCTGACCCGGGTGTTGTTGGTCCCGGTGCTGTTTGAAGGTCAGCTGTGGTTCAAATCACGGCCCCGGGTTTTCCCCTGGAGGTTGTTCTTCCTGTGTCTAGAGCAGGGGTCGGCAACCCAAAATGTTGAAAGAGCCATATTGGACCAAAAACACAAAAAATGAATATGTCTGGAGCCGCAAAAAATGAAAGGTCTTGTATAAACCTTAGAATGAAGGCAAATGGTGAAAGGAGAAATGTCGAAAAAAAGTCAAAATGTGGAGAAAAAAGTCAATATTTAGAGAAAAAAAGTCAAAATGTTGAGATTAATGTTGAAGTACAATCTCGAGAAAAAAGTTCAAATGTTGAGAAAAAAGTCGAAATGTCGAGAAAAAAGTCGAAATGTTGAGAAAAAAGCCGAAATGTCGAGATTAAAAAGGAAAGGAAAAAGGAAGAAAAAAAAGAGGAAAAAAAGGAAAGAAAGAAGAAAAAAGAAAAAAAAAACAAGAAAAGAAAAAAAGGAAAAAAAGAGAAAATAAAGACAAAGAAAGAGAAAAAAAGGAAGAAAAAAAGAAAAAAGGGAAAAAAGAAGAAAAAAGCAAAAAAAAAAAAAAAAAAGAAAGAAAAAAAGGAAAAAAAAGAGAAAAGAAAGAGAAAAAAAAAGAGAAAAAAGGAAGAAAAAAAAGAAGAAAAAGGGGAAAAAAAGGTGAAACATTTTTGAAAAAGCTCCAGGAGCCACTAGGGCGGCGCTAAAGAACCGCCCCCGGGTTGCCGACCCCTGGTCTAGAGTGAAGTGTGGAGAACGAGGAGCAGCAGGAGGAAGATTCGACTGCAGCTGACTCACAAGAAGCTGCCGACCCGTCTCTAACCCGACAGCCACCGGAGGTCAGCGCAAAGCTCGAATTCATGTGCGTTTGATTGTTCACACGAGAGCTGCTGACTCATTCTCCGATCGTGTTCTTAAAAAGAAAGTTGCTGAACAATGATTCAGTTCCCTGTGAAACACGGATGCAAGCAGACGGCCAAGTTATATTCCCAGGACATAAAAGATGCATCAAGAATAAAGTTCTGTTTTGAGTCCACCTCCGTGAGACCCGAGAGGATCATGAGACATTTTCAGTCTCAACCTTCAAGAAGAAAGCAGAGCAGGAAGTGCAACCCCACAGAAACCTCACCAACATCCAGTCAGTGGTGTCTGTCGACGAATTTAAGTTTAAACCAGATCCACATGAGTCCGGATGGACCCACTGAGTCACGCTCTTGGTTCTATTCTGGGCTGTGACCAGAGAACAAGAAGATGTCTAAGAGGAGTTGTTTATGTTACTAGATTTTGTACAAAATGTACAAAACTTTGTTAAAAAGAAAAAAAAAACTAAAGTCTTCTCTTCTTATGTTCCTGCCGCTGGACTCAGACCAGGGGCCTCATGTACAAAGAGTGCGTGGAATTCTTGCGTATGCAAAAAAAAATTAGGATGTTCAAAACTGTGCGTACGCCCAAATCCACACTTGTTTCTTTGAACATCACAATCAACGTGGAACCGCCCTGTCTGCTCACTCAAGTAGATCCATTTGAATATGATAATGAGGATAAATATCCATTAAAAACCGCTCATCCTTAACAAGGAACTTGAAAAAACAAGTAAAACAAATAAAATAAAACATGGGCTACTAATAATAATAACTAATAATACTGATAATAATACTAAGAATACAAATATTGATCATAATAATACTAATAATACCAATATTGATCATAATAATACTAATAATGTTAATAGTAATAACACAGAGGCTGTATTGTGTCGGGGTTGTGTGGAGGAACTCAGGGTCGTATATTTACAGCGACGTGAAAGACCACCACAGATGAAATAACGGTGATGCAGTTGTACGGTGAGTGTAGGATGCAGACTCATGAAAACAAGGACAAACAGACTCAAACACAGCTTCTATCCTCTTAACAAAAACAGGAGCTAATGAACAATAACAAAAAATGATTGTATGTTGATGAAAGTTCTTGTAATGTCCGTATGTACGTTGTTGTATGTCTGGAGGAGTGAATGTGTCTAGATATAGATATATATATATATATATATATATATATATATATATATATATATATATATATATATATATATATTTTCATTTTATTGATTTATTTTTCGGATATTTTATTTTTTATATGATGCACTGACTGGAGAGCACTTTTAATTTCATTGTACACAGTGACAATAAAGATCGATCTATCTATCTATCTATCTATCTATCTATCATACCATACACTTCTCCCACTCACTTCAGGTGCTGAGATAAATTAGTCAAGTTGTTGCCTAGAGCCGACAAAGACTGCAGACAAACCTTTCAAGCTGACTGTGGTTAGCACGACGCACACTTCCCCCACTTAGCTGCATGACTGTTTGACATGCTGAAATAAACTAGACAAACTTAAAAGCAGAGACTTGCATGACAACCAAAGAGGTGCCTTTGTGACCTTTCCAGATCGAGCTGCTGCAACACTTGCTTATGTCTTTCCCCCTTGGCATTGTGTTAATACACACCAGCAAACGTCTGCACACCTGCTGATGCGTAAATCCTTAAGGGCTCATCATTTTTGTGTTTAAATAAAAAAATGATACAGTTAAAAAACAAAAGAAGTCATATTACAATGATTTTTAATATGTTTTTCCACAAAAAAAAACAAAGAAAACCGAAGGAATATAATTGTTGGTACTCATCTTTGCACTTAAGAAGCCACAATTGTTAAAAGTTTGTTCAAGTTTTTTCAAACATTGACTCATGACGTGGTGTCATTTTCAGTCTGCAGCAGGAGGAGTGGTTGAAAAGGTACAGTTTTAGATAAATAACGATGAAACAAACCGTTCAGAGAGGAGCTTCTCTGTACATGTCGGTGATGGCTCAAGGCTCAGTTTCAGGCCTCATGCAGTTGTCATTGTATATGTTCTCTTTGAAGTCTTATTAAAAAATATTTTATTCTGTTTTAGCTGCTGATATCAATGTTTTTTTCGGTTATTTAAAAACCTGGATATAGCTCATCTTTCTTAACACCAGCCTGAATGAAAAAGAGGTTATTAATATTTGATTGTTTATCAATTAATTTTGAAGAATTGTACCTCAGTCTTTTCGCAGGAAAAACTGGAAAAACAGGAAATAAAATGTCACAATGGATGCAGTGTTCTGCACAGCGGCCTGCATAATTTTTCTGTTTACATTCAGTGAATATATAAAAGATATTGAGAGGAAGCGTGAGTCACTTTGAATCTGAACCAACGTCTTTCAGACCCGACACTAAAACTGACACGTCCTCTTTCCTGCTGCATCCTACATAAATGTGCAAACATTACTCTGAATCCAACACGACTGATGCCACGTTTCAGCAAACACGCTGTATACACTTCTATTATTCGTGTACTTTTATTTTGTTCTTAGGTTTATTTCAATGGTGTTTTTACTGTTTAATTTGTTAACTCCAGTGCTTTCCCTTATGGGGATCTTCCACCCATCTTTAACCAAAGCGAACTCCTGAAGGAGTCACCTGTGTGAGCCTCACCTGTATGATGGACAGGTCGGAATGGTCTGGCTGAAGTACAGCGCCGCCGTTCTCGCCCTCCAGTGCCATTTCTTGGCGGGCAGCGTGAAGACGGAGCAGTCGCGGACATTTTCCTTCAGCAGATCGATCAGCTGTTTGTGAGAGCCACCGTAAAACGCCTCCACCAGGAGAACGCTGGGAGACCCGCCGACCTGACGGAGAGAAGACGGCCGTCAGCGACTGACATATCCGTGATGGAGGGAAGGAGCGTCACATGAGCGCACATCTGTCACATTCCCATTACAATTTAAAATAACAGGAACTGCAAATGCAAAACATCCCCAATGAAAACCTGCTCATGTATCAATAAACGTTTGTGCTCAAATCAGGTTTTTCTCCGGGAAGTTAAAAAGTAATATTTCATAAAACTGCAGCGGAAACCAAGAAAACCAAGAAAATTAAAACCAGTGGACGTCAACTTCAGGACACTTGTTCCAATCAATATCTGATGGGGGGGGGGGGGTTGTACCACATTAGGTAAATTATACTAGGCAATAGGGCTGTTCGATTAATCGATTTTAAATCGTAATCGCGATTATGTAATTAGAACGATGTTAAAACGTGAAACTCGTAAAATCGATTTTTCACTTTTTTTTTTTTTTTTTTTTTTACCTTGTCTGCACACATATTAATGATTGATACCATATTAATGATTGATGGAAATACCTCTCAATACCTGCGACAAGTGCCCCATGGGAGAGGCTCTTTAGTGTAGGAGGGGGCGTTGTAACATGCCACCGGGTATACCAGCTCGTGTTCCTTGCAAAAAACTTGCAAATGTGAATAGTAAATGTAATGAGTGACATTACACACCTCTACCTCCTTCATGGGTTGCATTATTATTTAGCATGCAAAGAACCAGTTTAGTTTAATTAGAAAATGTCTTGTTTTATTTAATTGGAAATATAACTTACTGTATGTTTGCAAGTGCTGATTTGCTGATTTTTTTTTCAGAGATAAAACTTTATATTTTATTATATTTTTTAAAACTTTTTTCAACTTATTTTACAGAGTTTTGCACTTTATTCATTCATTTTTGGTTTAATAAGAGCAAAGTTTGCACATAAAGCCCAATGGGGCAAATGTTCAATAAAAAAACAGCATATTTGAAATAATTTATTTGCTTTTTGTCAATTCACAAAATAATCGTAATCGAAAATCGGATTTTGAGAGAAAAAAATCGAGATTTTATTTTTGGGCAAAATCGAACAGCCCTACTAGGCAATAATTGTACAATAAGGGGTTTGGACCTTTCGATGGCGGCCAGCATGTCAAATGGAGCAGCATCGTCTGAGCCGTTTAACGCAATGCACTGTATTAATGTTAACGCTAGTAAAACTTTGTGATCATCGCTGGTCTGGAAGGGTCCGAGGATGAAGCTCGGCCAGATGCCCCCGCGGATCGGCTGACGATCCAAGATCCACAGTGGATCATTTCAGGGCCTCCACAGCACCAGGCCCATTGACCGTGGATCCTTGAAACAGAAGACTTGAAACAGATTTGATCAGAATTAGGGCTGGGCGATATATCGAGATTTTAATATATATATATTGATATATTTTCAAACACGATATGGTACGAGACAATATCGTTTATATCGATGTAAAAAAAAAAAAAAAAAAAATTTATTTTTTTTTTAAATGATTTTGATATAGCTTATTTTGTGACAAATTGACTTGAATGTTTTATTTGAGATTTGCACAAATGTTTTGTTATTTGCACAACTGTCAACCTCAGTGGAAAAGTCTGCCTGTTACTGTCTACATTGTATTAATTGCACAGTGTATTTTAATTTAATTGTTATGCAGGAAAGGGATATTTGTTTTATTTTATTCAAGAAGCATTTTTATTCTATATATGCAGGCAGTTTATTTTTATTTCATTTGTTTTATACATTTTGATATTGTGCAGACCTCTGTTAACAAAGGTACCTGTGTGACATTTGGCACGAAGCTTTGTATTAAAACTGACTGTTTTTTTTAAGGGTTTGCCTCAGAAAAAAATGAAGCTAACAGAGATGCTATGCTGTAATGCTTTGGGGGAAACCCCAATTATGGCACAGAAAAAATATCGAGATATATATCGAGTATCGCCATTCAGCTAGAAAATATCGAGATATGACTTTTGGTCCATATCGCCCAGCCCTAATCAGAATGAATGCGAATAAACAATATTAATTAGCATTACGGGGCTAACTGTGATTAGCACCATGTCTAAGCTGATGGCCGCAACGTTACCGGAACATTCATGCGTTGGTCTCTGGTGTAAATACACACTTCCACAAAACCTAACTTTTAGGGCAAAGTCCTAACTTTATATCTGCCGGTCGAATCCAGAAGGCAAGGCAGGCTCATCTTCCTCGTTTCAGCGAGTAAATGAGCAACTTTTCCTCAGCAAGCAGTTAACTCTGCAGCAACAAACCACAGGAACCCACTAATATCCATCTATTTGTGCATCCTTATAAGAGTCCATTATGATGCGCAGTGGTTTACGTTGCCAGCGGCAGGAAGTGGCCAGCTTACAGTCCCCAAGCCCTCCATCCTTCCACCGAACTCCCTCCCAGCGATTTCCAGTCTTCCCTCCATTTAGCTGCCCACAATGGGAGCTAATGATGCTGCAGCAGCACTCAGCGCTCGCCCACAGACGGCCCAATCAGTCGATATCTGCTGCCTGCAGCTCGCCAGCACCACTCATATCTGGAGAAGGAAATGAGCCGTTTGTGCTGCTGCAGGACAGATACCGCCGAGGCGCCTCCGAGCAAACGTCTCAGAAGTAAAAATCTGATTGAAAACCAGAGCACAATGTCTCCCTTTGTGCTAAAAATTGTCCAATCTGTTTCCTGAATACGTCAAAATAATGTAACATATGAAAATGTGTCGGTGGGCTGATTAAGTCACGCTGACGGACCTTTTGGCCTTTAAATGAAAAACCGATGAGTCGTTTCTGTTCAGGCCTCGGCGTTCACAGATTTACACGATACGGACCCCCGCAGCGCCAAAAGCATCCAATAAGTTATTATTAAAGAAAAATAATCAGAAAAGGACTCCCTGGCTTTGTCTCTGACCAGCTCAGGAGCCACCGTTTGTGAGGGTCTGAGACCGAGACGAAGCAGGCTGACGAAATACTGAAAAAACAAACCAGTTATTATGACAAGTGAAATGTTTCTGATCTTGTTAAAATGTTCAGATAAATCACGAAGCCAAACAAACGTCCAAACATACAATCATGATTAAATCCACAGCAGGCGGTAAAAAGCTGGAACAACAGAAGCTGACAAATCACCAGATAAAAACCCAACTAACAAGGAAAATAAACGCAAAAAAATACATAAAAGCTGGAAGATGAAGGAAGTTTGATTATTAAAACTGGCAGAGGAAACATCAGTTAAAATTATACAGTGGATGTATAAAAAGACTTTAATTTTAATTATAAAACTTGAATATCAATAAGAAGCAAATAGGACAAAAATTCACAAGAAAAACAAAGACAACAATTATACTTTTAATAAATCTTAATAACCTACAGAAACAGAACAGAAAAATACAAATAAATTATATATATATATATATATATATATATATATATATATATATATATATATATATATATATATACACACATATACATATACATACATACATACACACACACACACACTAGGGGTGCAACGGTTCAGGTAGCCCACGTTTCGGTTTCTAGACCACGGCTTTGGTTTGTGTTATGTGCATAAAGAGACCTTTTTCCAAAATTATCTGTTTATTTTGCTTGTCACTTTTCAAAATGTAAATTACTATAAGTCTTTTAAGTCAACAGCCTCTTAATCTTGACAACTCAGTACAGTTAGTACAGTACAATAGTATAACATATCTTTAAAAAACTTTTAAATGTAAAACAGTTACTGAACACAACACTTTTAAATGGTAAACTGCCTTTTATTCCTTGACTACCTGTATACACTATACAGTAGTATAAAATATGTATAAATATGATAACGTTATTGAAATGTGTGCAGGAGTTTTTTTCATTAGGTGACGAAAGCCCACATCTCCGACCACCGAAAAGGGCTGCAAATCTTTAGCAATGAACGCTCCCACTGCACGGGTTATTTTCTAGTGTTAATCTGAAGTGGCACTATAGGTACAGTTGTTGTTTTTTCGCTGGTGTTACCTTATCGAGTCGCTCGACTGTCCTGTGTGCAAAAAGCGTTACATCAGGGTGTTGACGCTGGAGATGACGCTCATATTGCTCATGTTTCCTTTTAGGTATGGGACATGTTTCAAGCAATGTTTACAGACAGTACAAGTTCTGTTAACCGTTTTCACTCCATCGTCACACCAGAGATTTCGATTGAAGCCGGTGCTTCTGCAAACTTTTGTCTCTCAATTCCCCCGCTTGTGATCGCCTGGGGGAGTGGGCGGAGCTAGAACAGTGACTACGACTCGCGAGGAGCGCTTTTCTTCAGCAGGCTGACAGGCACACACAAACACGCGGGTTGTAAAGCATTAATGCAAAATTAATGGCAAAACCGAAAATCCGCGGCACACAAGGGCGTATTGAACCGTGGAGGGCGAACCGAACGGTTCGGTTTTAAACAGAGAACCGTTGCATCCCTAATACATGCATACATATACACACACCCATACAAATATATAAATGTGTTTAAAGGAGCTGTATGTAAGAGCAATAATAAAACGAATCATAAAATGACCCCGATATGTCAACAGACATTTAAAAATCATGTTCATTTCAAATACTTATGTCACTGACAACAGCACTCAAGCGAGGATATTCCAGTTTAAAAAGGAGTTGCAGCCCTCAACTGATGTTTATGTTGTCATTTTTTGTTTTGGCCTGAAGCTCCACCCTCCACCTATCTCCCAATCACCAAGTCAGTATTGTTTCTGAAGCTCCACCCTCCACCTATCTCCCAATCACCAAGTCAGTATTGTTTCTGAAGCTCCACCCTCCACCTATCTCCCAATCACCAAGTCAGTATTGTTTCGGCATCCGGGTTGCCAGCTCGGCTCTAAAGGTGCGGGTATACTTCTGCGTCACACACACGCAGAGCACACGGCGCACCCGTGACGTCGTCACGAATCCTTCGGACTTCTCCGTCTCTCCATTTGGTCGCGGTGCAGTACCCCCCGCGGCCACTAGTTAGCGATCTTTTTCTGAATGGTTTATCCGACTTTTTCCGGTCACAGTAAATCAAAGAGATAAGGACAACTATTGTGCAAAAAACAAAAACAAAAAAAATCACATATAAACGAAGAAAAGAGCCCTGGAAGTTCACTACTGATTCAAACCGGAAACCGGAAATGCTTCGCTTTCAAACGAACCAATCACAGCCCTCTCGGTCTGCGTGTGGTCGGCGTCTCCTCGACGCGTAGTTACAATTTTCAGGAGGTGCACGTCACTGACGGCGCATGTGACGGCGTGTCCTCTGCGTGTACAAAAACCACACGCCGTAGACACGGCGTCGTTTTGACACAGAACCATAATTCAGCCTTAATTATGGCAGCCATGGCAGCCTACGTTCCTGCTGCTTTCTGCAGCCTACCTGGCAACCTCTGGTCGGGGAGGAGGGGGAGGGTACACGCCGCTCAACAATATTTTGAAAGTGACTGTAGTACCAGATTTGGCCATTTCTTACAGACGGCTCCTTTAAATGTTGTCACAAAAATTATGCACCAGCAATTAAATTCTAAATTAACTGGAATCCAGCTTAAATGGGACCTATTATGGCATCTAATACATATTTTAAGGCCTTGAATGTCTTAAAAACAAGCTTTTGCTAAATAAATGAGAAATTCAGCCTCTGAGCCATGTCTTTAGCATCCCAGTCTCTAACCTCATTATCTATGCGGGATTCTGAGTGGGCGGGGCTATTATAATGAGGCTCTGTGCTGATTGGCGGCCTGAATGACGAGATACACCGCTACGAAAAAATGGCGGAATAACGTTGTTATGTAACATGGCTCATCCAGGCGGCTGTACAGACACTGCAGAATTTGGTTGCTTTCCTCCTCCGAGTTGGCAGGCTGAGGGGAGACTTTATATATGTTAAAGCAAGAGAAAACGTGTTTTTCATAATAGGTCCCCTTTAAATAAAAACTGAACATACACACGCTTAACTTTCTGATATTTGATCCCAAAATCAATCGGTGCTTCTGTAGCAAAACCAACCGATCAAATACAGCTCAGGTCTACACATGCTGGCGTTTACTGCACCCTGCAGAGACAAGGCTTCAGTTGTCTGCAAGTACTTTAGATCTGATCAAGGAGATGTGCTGCAGAAGAGGGGCCACTCAAATCCTGCTCTTACTCAGCTGTCACCAGAATACGCAGAACCATGAATCACGACAGACATCTAGAGAAGCACCTCTACACAAAATGTCAAGTCATGAGGAAACTGGTGATGATACTTATCAGAGCTCTTGTCAAGAGAAATGTCATTCCCTCTTGCCCTTATTGTTGTTAAGATGTCCTGCTAGACAAGAGCTTAAATGTCGTAATTCACCCACAAAATCAAATGAGTCATAGCCGAAGCCGAAGGTGTTGGTTCATCAAAGGGATCGATCCCAGCTTTCAGAGCAAGAAGAGAATGTGGACATGAACGTTCCAGACCAGCCAGATGTGTCCTAAGTGATGGGATCTGAATCCATACTTTGGCCACTTGTGATTGAATCTCCCAGGATGCATTTTTAATCCCATCTCTGAGCGGGTCAGAGAGCCGGTTCCAAGTCCAGATAGCCGAAGAAGCCTGTGGACGGCACGGACGTCCAACATATTTAACAACTAACCTAAATCAATATGGTGAACATGGTGATCAGCTGTGGGGACCTCTACAGAGGGAAGAGCCAAAAGAAGAAGCTTGATAGAGTAAAACGGTTCTCAAAAGTGTCCCTCTGCTGTTTGGTATCATGGCGTCCACCACTGAACCTGGAACAGGGACAGCAAAGGAGACTGTCTGCGGACATCAGAAACAACATTCTGGACCAGCATGTTAAAGGTGAAGACTAGAAGACCGTCTCCAAGCAGCTGGATGTTCCTGAGACCACAGCTGGAAATGTAATTCAGAGGTTTAGGCTCCAGAGGACTGAAGACAACCTCCCTGGACGTGCACACCATAGGACAACTGAGGACAAACTGAAGAGACAGATCAGAAACCAAAGAATCCAGAATAACTTCAAGGTCCAGGTCCATCAGCGTCAGATCACACCGTCCATCACTGTTCTGACCGAGGAGGACTCCACTGTTGGACCGGAATTTGTCTAAATGCATATTGACAAACTACAAAAGTCTGGGAGGACGTTTTTTGGACAGATGAGACAAGACCAGAGCTTTTGGACCAGTCCTATCATCTCTATGTTCACAGATACAGAAATGAAATACCATTAACACCTTCTGGAGACAAATGTGTTGTCCAAAGTCAAAAAGCTTGGTATCAGCTGCACGTCATGGGTCCTGCAACAGGACAATGACCCAAAACACAACTAGAACCAGCCCAGAACCACTCAGAACCAGACAGTTCAGAGTGGATAACAAAAGCGTGCAGGACAGATGGGTGAGCGTGAAGACAGTGGAAAGTAAAACCCATCTGAGCGTTGTATTGATCACGCTGACAGGAAGCGCGTTAGTGAAATCGATCATTCCACCTCCAAATCAAAGAGTCCCTTTGAACCCCGGCGGGGGATTCCAGATCAGACTCATCTCGCCAAGGCACCTTTCCTCCCACCGTCGCGACCGTGGAAGGCTGTCAACATGCACGCAACAAAGGGTTAATGTGGGCGTTTCCCTGCCAGGGAATCCCCGAGCAGCTGAAGCGAGCCTCAC
Source organism: Cololabis saira (assembly GCF_033807715.1). Lineage (NCBI taxonomy): Eukaryota > Metazoa > Chordata > Actinopteri > Beloniformes > Belonidae > Cololabis > Cololabis saira. Next base: position 37,735,244 of record NC_084592.1, on the reverse strand, counting down.
CTGAAAGCCGACAGTGGAATCTCGCTTCAAAGGCGTGGGCGCCGCTCATCCCGATGATGTCACATGCAGCAACGCTGCAGCGGCTTCGGCCTGCCGTTCCACCATTCAAACAGCACATCTGCCTCCTCACCACATAAACATCTGCTTCACACACTTCCTGTGTGCCAGCAGAGTGGAATGACTTCGGTGACGACACGTCGTGGAATGAATCAGCAGCGAGTCCCTCCGTTACCAAGCTGTTTTCACTCTGACTCTCAAGCATCCTGCACTCTTCTTTCTGACGCTTCACGACTCACTTGGAGGTGGAAACCTCAGCAGAAGCTTTTTCTTTGCACACAACACATCACACGGCTGGTTTCAGTGTCTGATCAGCGTGAAATGCCAACGGCTAATACCTCACGTTGACTTTCAGGCAGAAGCGGCTCAAATTAAGGTTCGAGGTTTGAGGTTTCAGGTCTGCAGCTCTTTGAAGACGTTAAAATTAAAACCCGTTATTCCTGAACAGAGTTGAAGGTTTTATTTCTAGGCACAAAAAAACGTCAGCTTCCTCATCGTTTTCTAATGTTTGAGCTTGTTTCAGTCCCTTTGCATAAAGTTGCTTTCATCAACGAAAATTATGACTAAATATCATCGTGAACAAACCTTTATCACCTGAGGAGAACGAGACGAGACGCAACGAAAATAATGGTCATGTGACAATAACAATAATTAAATACATAATGCAATATTGTAGACGAATAAAATGGAGACTAAAATGTAGATTACAAAATAAAAACTATACTTAAATGTCTCTTCATTTTCATTGACCAAAACGAGACGAGACGAAATGTTGTAACAAAGATCCTTAATATACATTTGTTAAGTTGTTTCCTCTCGTTTAGTCGCTGCTGCTGGGTGACGTCACATGCAGCTGCAGTGGTTAGAGGCTGATGCCATTAACGCAGAGCTCTAGGTTAACGTCAATAGAGAAAGGGACCGATGGCCGGCCACGCCGGGATCTTCTCTGGGGCTGGGTGAAGAAGAAGAGATGACCTTTGGATACACTTTCCCTACATAGACGTGGAAAAGAAAACCAAATGTGTCGTTGAAAAAGAAAAAGATGGGGAGAAAGGCAGCCACAAAATCACAGGAAAAATTAAATACGTTTTAAACTCAAATTAGAGCATTTTATGTATCTGGAATAGGGCTGCAACTAACGACTATTTTAATAGTCGACTAGTCACCGACTATTGAAACGATTATTCGACTAATTGGATAATTAGTATTTTTTTTTAAATTTAGTATGAGGTTGCTTTAATTATGTGGCAAATGATAATAAACACAAGAAAGATGGGCACTAGAGCCCCGCTATAGCGGGACTGTTTTCTTCATCCTGCTCCCGCCCTCATCCGCAAAACTCTGAGAATTAATGCCCGCACGGCGCACAATAATAGAGATGCATTGATTTAGTGTCTTCTCCCGTCCCACAAGAGAAATGTCCAGACAAATCTATCTGATTTAATGTTAATATGATCATTGTGGAGTTTGATGCATAATTCACAGTTCATAGGCACCTGACTGAAAGTTAGATGCAAATCCATCAATTGTCATCATCACACAAGCTTTTTCGACTTTCGCGTAGGCTGGAATTGGGAGTGGCTCAAATAATACTAAAAAATAACATGAAATAAACAAAGTTAACGAATAAAACTAATTAATTTAACAAATGAAAATAGGCTTAATATCTTACCAAGGCGAGTCCATTTCGTTCAACACTCCGACGTGCTTTCTCTTCAATTGCATTACCGACGTGCTCCCGGGAAAAGCAAGGTCGGATCTGCAAACCTTGCAAGTCATCTTTTTATTCGCCGTATCAAGGCTAAAATGCTCCCAAACTTTAGTAGTTTTATTACCCGCAGCTGCACTATCGTGCATGCGCGACTCTCGGCATAGATTGTATTGAAGTGAGATGCCTCACTCCGTTGGAAAAATGGCGACAATTGTCGACAATGGAATTCATTGTCGACAATTTTGATTATCAATTTTTGTCGACAACCTCGGCGAATCGTTGCAGCCCTAATCTGGAATGAATGTATTCTTGAGTCTATAAGGTAACAATAATATAATAATAAGATAACCTTGTTTGAATTGTAAAATGGGTTTGGCTAAATACAATCTTTGACTCAAACTAGACTAAAATGTCATCAGTTTTCATTGACTAAAACTAGACTAAAATGGTCATGGACAATTCTGACTAAAATAAGACTAAAATGCTCAAACTTTTAGTCGACTGAAACTTGACACGACTAAAAGGAGTATGAACGTGACTAAAAAGACTATACTAAAATTGAAACAGGCTGCCAGAAACAACACTACCTTTGCACTGTTGAACCTTTTTTATCGAGTTTTTATTTATTGAATTGGTTTTATCCTTTTGTATGGTGTCTTGGTTTGGAAATCAGTTTCTTAAAAATAAGAATAGTCTAAACCAGATAGTGAAGTGGTCCAGTAAGATAACGAGAGAGCAGCAGATGAATTTGGGCATGCTGTTTTGCAGACAGATACAAAGGCTGTCTGGATCTATTTTAAAAGACACCTCTCATCCACTACACAAGCAGTTCCAGCTACTTCAGTCAGGACGCAGATATAGAGTACCAAAATGCAAAACCAAACGTTTTAAACATAGTTTTATACCTACTGCCATAACCCTCCTAAATAAATAGATACGGTTTTAGACTTTTATATTGTGTGTACTGTTGCTGGACTCGCTAGACCACCTTATTGCAAAGCAAATTTACCTTCGGGTACAATAAAGTTCAAGTTGAACTGAACTTTGCTTCCAGAGATGAGATGAAATGAAAGGTCGTAGGTGCCAATCCCATTTATCAGCACCAAATGATCAGCTGATAGTTCATCAGGTCAGTAAATGTATCATAAGCACAGCCAAGCAGAGAGTTCAAAGAAACCCAGTTCCTCCGAGTCAGTGAACACACCGCGACGACGCAGCAACCAAATGGGTCTAGGGCCGTTTGTGAGAAAGTGTTCTTGTTTGGACCCGTGAAACGCTCGGTCGGTCACAGCCCAAGTTCTGCTCTGTCTTAAAAGACAACGCAGGTGACAGCTGTCGCCATTTATTTTATTTTTTTCCATAAAACACAAACATTTGTCTCAAACATTGCCGCTTAACGCTCACTTCCGGACGCCAGCGTCGCTGCCTTCTGCTTCTCATTCTGAACAGATGAATGTTAGTATACCCCCTCCCTTTTGCTTTCTGACAAACGTGGTCTCATTAGGTTTTATATAATCCAGCCTGTAATTGGTGGACATCTGTCCAAAACTAAAACGCGTTTGCCAGCAGCGTAGGTTGTGTGGAGGCGGGTGTTACGACCCATGGCCTCTTCATGCGTAGGAACCGACCAAACATCTTCAACCACGGAGGTTTAAAGACAATTTCGTGCTGCTAAAAACGTCTCTCACACCTTTTTTCATCCTCTTAAACAATAACTTATCAACAATATCTTTTTGCCACAACAAAATGATCTTATTGCTCCATTTCCAGTTGCAGGTTTTACAAACGGACCAAGTTTTAGACCGTTAGCACAGATTAACTGTAACTGGTCTTGATAGATGGCTTACCGTTAAACGTGCCAAAATAAAACAGACCAGAACAATTAATAAATGGGAATAAAACCGTAAAATTGGAAAGGATCAAATCAGACAGGTTAAATGTACCGGCCCTTTTCCAGTGTCTTAAAAACAGTCCGGTCCTCTGCCAAAAACACCCATGAAACTGGATGGAGGTTCTCCTCGTAAGCATAGACTGTATACACTTTATAGCGACTGTAGACTGTATAACGCTTATAAAGACTGTATAAAGTGAGTAGCGAAGAAGAGAAGTGAAAATGGAGGAGCATGTGAACGTTGTTGGTCCAGTGAATTTACACTTCTAAATTACCCCAACGGCACCATTGATAAAGGTAGAGGAATATGTGTTCTTTGTGGAAAGGAATTAGCTTACCAGCTAAAGTTTAACCTACCACATAAACGCAATGCACCCAGGCGCGAGCACAGCTACAGCTAACGTTAACAGCAAAGATGTTGATGCAATTCATCAAGCCACAGCAACGCTCTTCTCCAAACTAAACTCGAAGAGAGCACCCGCACATGCGCATGTCTGCGACCGAGAGGCTGGCGAATGTTCTTGCCAAGTGGATGTAAATGGCTAGGACTGCATCTTTTCAAGTCTGTTAAAAGAAAAAAACTTAATAAAGCCACTTTTTTGTTGTTATATATCAATCTTTTGATTGGCCACAATAATGTAATGACTTTTAAGGAAAACACCTAAATTGAGGGCTTTTTTCAGCACTTTTTAGGTGAGATTAAAAAAGATTAGTTTAACGCTCCCAGCGACGCTCTTCAGAAACCTAAAACTGCAGATTATTTGTCCAATTGTGTTTAAGTCAATGATTCATTCACAGTATATTTATATCTATGGCGGTGACCGAATGTGCGGTTGTGCAAATGACACTGGCACAAAATGGACTGGTTAGCGGTCAGAACGGGCACGGCCCTTGGCCGGCAGTCGATGCATCTCTAATCTGACGCGTTCACGGCCCCGCGTGCTGCATTCAAAACACAGGGATTCAGACCGCTCCGGACGAAGCAGGACGAAAATGCAGTACGTCGCCACGCTTAATACTGAAAGCCGTGTCTCCGGTGGCCCCTCATCGTTACCCACCATGCCCTACCGAGGAGCTTCAACATTAAACATTTTTTATTTAAAACAGTGCCCAACAGTGCAACCCCTAAAGATGCCTGGACGGCTCGCTGGCCCGCAACCTTGTCAGAGTGGTAGAGCGTCGCACTTGCAATTTCAGACGTCAAACACACCAAGTTCATGCTTATTTGGGAATACCATTTTCCATGCAAGGAAAGATCTACTATTTTTTTTTGGTCTAAAAGCCAAGACAACATTAAACTTGACCGACTCACATATGCAGGAAAACCCTTTCACATGAGGACGCCGATGTTCAATGTGAAGAAAGCTTGAAATACGTCCCCTGAAGAATGTGGGTCATACTAGCAGAGTATAAACTCCCAAGTACACACCGCAAACCTGGTCTACTTGGACCCAGGAAACGGCAAAGTCTTGGATCTTTTTTCACCGTCACTACATAATTCCCAGATATAGCAACTTGTGAAACTTTCTTTAAGGTAAAAAACACTTCTCGAGGAACAACCAAAAAGTAAATCCAGCACTTCAAAGCATCATCCTGCTGAATATAAATGCAATATTAAGATGCAAACAAAGTAGTAGAGCAGGCAGTCTGCAGCCTCTGCTATGCGTCAGTGGTTGGCCGTGGTACGAGGTCGATATGGGTTCTTAGAAATAAAATCATGACAGCTCAGAAAATTCCAGTTGGTAAATCTCTAAAAATGACTGGTAGTTTCCACAGACTGACAACAGTTCAGCCTTGTGTGTCACGCAAACGATATCAAATGTTTTATGAAACATTACAAGCAGCTCGCTCAGTCGAACTGTGCGGAAAGAGTTTGGCGATTGTTGTTCAGTTTCAGTTGGCTCATACATTGAAGACCGAAATTTCCACATAGATTTTCAGATCAACATCTGACATCGTCAACCAAATGGCATTCACAACCTGAGCAGAACTGACAGATACCAAACAAGAGGCAGTGAAATGAAAACTCAACTCTAGAATCTTAGAAATGCGAGTGGAGTACTTTCAGGTTAATGCATGAGTCACCCTCGGTGATCTTCCATGCGAGCTGCGATGCTCAGCTGTTGTCGACAGGCAGTCTGACGATGTTGTTGACGTTGCTTCCTCTCCATCAGTTTCACCTCAAACACCAACCCTAACCCCTCTTGTCTCTGAAACCGTTTAGTGCAGTTACAGCCGTGGTCAGGGCTTCACTCTCATACATATTTAATAGGCCACTGTTTTACTGCTCCACACCACTTTATCCAGCTCATTTCAGTGTCATAATAAAGCTGCATCTCTCCGTGTCAAGCTTGTTATTTTCTCTGGTGTTCAACTTTGTTACTGTCTGCCCTCAGATTTCGTTTCATTTATCCCAGTCGGTCAGTAAAATACCATTTAGAAATCACAGCCCTTTGACGAACAGCAACCCCGTTCTCAGGGTCCCACCAGTGTGTGGACAAACTGCTGACATTGTAAATATAACCATGATTTTTACTTGGATGAGAATCCCCTTGCAGTCAAGTGGCTGCCTGAAGTCTGTAGTCACCATATTTCCCTTCTGGAGATGTTTTTCCCCGGTGAACGCAGCGGAAAATCAACAGGCAGAACGGAGCGGTGTCCGCGGTGATGCAGACTCTGAATTGGTCTGTTGGGGTAAAGATTTACCAGCCAGTCTACGTTCCTACCCTCACCTACTATGTTTTTCTATGGACTATGTGTCTCAGCTGAACCTGGGAATGCCTTGCGATCCCCCCAGATGAGCCGGACGAAGGGGCCGGGGAGGGAAGTCTGGGGTACCGTGCTTAGGCTACTGCCCCCGTGACCCAACCTCGGTTGCAGAGGAGCTGAATCTATGACGTCAACGCAACACCATATGCACTACGAATCAAAGCCCAAAATCTGAAAATCCAAATCTGCAACTAAGAAATCAAAATCTCTAACCCATCTTTTTTAGTTGTGCTTTTTCTTTTTGCATTTGCAAACCTTAAACGAGGGTCCCATCAGCGCAGAATCAATCTACAACCAGGAGGTGGCTCTTAGTCGAGAACTAGTAGCTCATTGGCTACTTCAGGTCTCAGCACCTTACGTAGAAGTCAGAGCGCCAAAAACCCACGGACCTGGAGAGCCAGCAAGCAGCTCACAAGTCGACTTTGTAAAGCAACTACACCGGTAACAACTAGTCAGTGTCTGCTGTCTACATCTGCTCATATAGTCATCCCTGCAGTGCAGCCATCGGGTCTGTATCTCTCCTTTCTCTGTTTTCTCTTCATTCTCTCCGTCTGTTTTCTCTTTTCCTGCTCTGGCCAGCTGGCCTCTGGCAGGAGGGTCCCCCCTTATGAGCCTTATGAGTCCTGCTCAAGGTTTCTTCCCTCCTAAAGGGGATCCCCCTCTAGGATGGAAGAAACCCCCCCAATTTCCCTTGTTATGCACAAATCTGATGCTCAACATAATTTTAAATAAAAAAAGATAAAATAAAACAACCCCATACAATTGTGGTTTTGGTATGGAGACCAAAACTGCTGTAAAGTTGGACATTTTAACATGAATGGAGACAGTGAGTAGGACTAGACTGTTCCACACCCTAGTGGTCAGTAGAGGAACCGCAGGTCTGGATCCAGACCCAGATCCAGAGGAAAATGCAATTTTTCCTACTTCTGGATTGGCAACGGCCCATTTTTGGATCATGACATGTTCCTTTGTTTCTCCATTTACTCATCCCATCGTTCTGATACTAGCTTATCTTGGTGTCATCTATGAAAAAATCTGGATCCAAAACAAGGAAAGCTGTTTTCCTAAAAAGTCGGATATGTATTTCCAGTTCTTGCAGGGCTCTTGGTTTCACATGTGGACAATAATCCTCCTGCCCTCTCTAGAGCGCTCCTGCTCTAGATCACCCGGTCCAGATCTTCCAGCATGTTGATTTCAATCTCTTTCTTTTGGCCACAACATTTTTTTGCTGCATTTCATTCAAATTTATATTGTTTTTCAGTCTAAAGACGAGCTCTTTTATCTGGACGGAGCTGATCAAACAAACACAATCTCAATACATGACATCAACTCCTCCTGATCAATCTTTGATCTGCCTAATTTGAATTAACAATGAACTGGATCACACCTCACTAATTCATACTCTTAAAATATTTATAATATAAGCCAGTTTTTTTTCTGTTAAATTAGAGCAAAGAGTCCATCTGCACTTTGATCAAATATTGATTGTTTTATTGCAAAGTGCTTGTGGTGATGTATAAAGGGAAAAACATGATAAAATTGCTGCTCATCCAGATATTTCTGGTCTTCACGAGACTTCATGCTGTTTCATGTTCACCAATTTACAACTTTCACAATGAACATACAGACACGTGGTGACGACATTACTTCAGACTGCTTTGTGAATAAAAACAAGAACTTCTCTTTTTAGTAAATTACGTAAATCAAAAACTTTCAGGACAGAGAATCTCACAGTTTCAGAGCAAGAGCGAGCGTTGGAGAGAGCGTTTCTGTGACATCAGAAGATCAGAGACCAGTAATTAAAAACTCCCCGAGCGTTTTGGGAGCCAACATCTGGAAATACTTGGGATTTTATGAACTTACCAACAGAAAACCCAAACTAGATGAAACACAGAGCCCAAAATCTGCTGAACAAACATGAAATATCTCAGTGACATAATTTATGAGGAGCCGCGGCAACTGTTCTCACTTTGAGACACAAAAGGATAAAATAAATAAATAAAACTGTGGCGGCATTCAGAGCCGAGGGTCTTGAGACCAAGTCAGAGATGACACTCCTGCACAATGCTATTAGACACACACACACACACACGCACGCACACGCACACGCACAAAACGAACAATTAATAACGGCGTGTTTAGATGACGCAAGCGAACAGCGTGGAGTGAGGGGTGTGCGGTGTTAAATGCAGCAAACATGTCAGCATGTCAGATCATTACTTGGATGTGGGGAAAAAGCAGAGGGCACGAGAAATGATCCAGGCTGAGTTGGATTTGGGAAAGCCCAAGGGTGATGGAGACGGTCACGGGACGCACAGCAGAGAAAAGGGCCGTACTACAGATGCGGTGCGCGTGCCCTCACTCTCAGATATGTTTGACGAGATCTTCCAAGAAAATAACCCAGATGCCAGGCAGGCGACAAGCGCAATCGCTCAACAGTTAGATGGTTATCTGTCAGAAGTGCCCATCCCAAGGAGCCATAACCCTCTCGCATATTGGAGGACCAATCAAGATCACTTTCCTGAATTGGCACAGATGGCACGCAGGTAATAATAATAAGCTGTACAGTAATCCCTCGTTTTTCACGGGGATTACGTTCCAAAAAGAATCCGTGATAAGTGAAACCCGCGAAGTAGCAACCTTTTTTTTTTTTTTTTTTTAACAATTATACAAGGCTTCAAATTGCGGAGATCAGCCCCGCCCCACCGCGACCCAATTAATTGGATTTGAACGGGAGAAAATGAAAAAGGATTATGAAAAAAAATACAATAAGTACAATAAGACAAATTGTGACTGGCGGGTATTTCACTGCACATTTATTTGATTTATGCAATGGGGAAAAAATGTGCCAAATAAATGAAAAACTGCGAAGAACCATTGTTCAGTATGTTATTCGGTATTCGGCCAAGTGTTTATTATTATTAATATATAATTTAATAATATATAATATTTACACACACACACACACACATATATATATATATATATATATATATATATATATATATATATATATATATATATATATATATATACACACACACACACATATATATACATATATATATATATATATATATATATATATATATATATATATACACACACACACACATATATATATATATATACATATACATATATATACACACACACACATATATATATATATATATATGTATACATATACACACACACACACACACATACATATATATATATATATATATATATATATACATATACACACACACATATACATATGTGTGTATGTGTGTATATATATATATATATATATATATATATATATATATATATATATATATATATATATATACACACACACACACGCGCACACACACACACACACACACACAGATATGTGGTGGTTTACATCTGTACATACAGAATCCTTATCTAAATGCATCTGTACCTTAGTGTGATTATTGGGATCTACAGGTTGATTGTACTTTAGTAAAAATTCAAAGTAATGTTAGTCCCTGAGCTGAGTGTTATTAATGAATGACATGTGCATTTTAAACCTGAACTCTATTGGGAGTAGTTGGAATAACCGAACTTTCCTCCAAATTGGTGGAACTGCATCTAATTAACCTGAATTGTACCTACATTGACTGTTTTGAACGTGTTTTCAGTGTAAAGTCACTTGATGCTCCACAAATAATCAAACTTAGGCTGTAACTTTGGTTCTGAAGAGTTTCATTGGTTAAAGAGGACAGCGGTTCACGTTTTCCCTCTCATCTTTGGTTGGGTGTTGCTGCTCTGATCGGGACTTCATGTATCTCCCGGAGAGCAGCTGGTGTGGGGCTGGACGCGGCTCTGCGGGCGCGGACCGTCCGGTTTCTGCGGTTCTGCAGCCCGACCCTGCTAGCTGCCGGCTAGCTCTCCCCGGTAAAGTCGTGGTTTCGCCTGCCTGTCCCCCCGCCGGAGCCTCGCCCCGCGGACCTGGAGCTGCTTACAGCCAGAAAACGATGCCCTGAACCCCCCGGAGGAGGACACACGGCGGACGGAGCCACACGTGTCTCCATCTCCGGCGACACTCACCTCCGACTGCTGCATCTGCGGCTCCGGCTCGCAGCGACGCACGGCCGTGACGTCATCACGTCGCCCCTGGAGCCCGACAGCGGTAAACACGTGGACGCAAACTATATCAAAACTACACTCAAACTACTGGACTGTCTCAGAAAATTAGAATATTGTGATAAAGTTCTTTATTTTCTGTAATGCAATTTAAAAAAACAAAAATGTCATACATTCTGGATTCATTACAAATCAACTGAAATATTGCAAGCCTTTTATTATTTTAATATTGCTGATTATGGTTTACAGTTTAAGATTAAGATTCCCAGAATATTTAAATTTTTTGAGACAGGATATTTGAGTTTTCTTAAGCTGTAAGCCATGATCAGCAATATTAAAATAATAAAACGCCTGCAATATTTCAGTTGATTTGTAATGAATCCAGAATGTATGACATTTTTGTTTTTGTGATTGCATTACAGAAAATCACAATATTCAAATTTTCTGAGACAGTCCTGTATATCAAATGGCCCATTCCCCCAAAAGTTAAGGATACTCATGTTAAATTGATCAATAAAATGTATCCAACCGCTGAATTTTTGAGATAAAGAATTAAATTTGAAGTTGACCCCTGTGCTTTTTGTAATGAATCTGAAGAATCACTTGATCACATGCTTCTATTGTGTACTGTCTCACAAACGTTTTGGCGTGAAATTAGAAATTGGCTATCTTAAAAAATGAATGACATTCCAAAATTAGAAATTGCTAATATTATTTTTTACATAGACACAATTGACAAATCAGTGTCCTTCTTAGTTAATGTCATTCTCTTACTGGCTAAATATCATATACACTGTTCTAAGTGGAGAAAAATGAAGCCCTCTTTCCAATATTTTTTTAATTATTTCAAAAGTTTTCTTGTCTCTATAAAAAATATTAACTCAAATAACTGCAAAAAAAATTATTAACCGATATATCAAAGTATCTTTTGTTTCTGAAATGTCAATGCTATTTGCTTTAAAATGCCTTACTGTTTTTTTTGTTATTAACTTTAATTGTCTACTTTATTTTTTGTGTATATGTCTCTTGTTCATGATACCTCCCAAAATGTTCTATTTTCTTATATTGTATTTCCTCTACTAGCAGCTTGTATAAAATGTGTTTTTCTTGTTTATAAATTGTGTTCAATAAAAAAAAGAAAAACACGTGGACGCATAATAGTGACAGTTATCTCTTTAAAGGAGCTTGAGGCCGGATTGTGGCAAGATTTATGAAAAAAATCAGTATACATTTTACGTTTTCTAGTAATAATGTCAGATGAAGCATTCCAAACCCAAAAGAATGAGCCCTCTAGCGTATCTCTCCGTTGCCTTGAACAGGCTGTGTGCTGCAAAATGTGCTGCAATTCGGTCCCGAATTTCCCGCGCTGGGCTGTGGATGTGACGTCACATGACGCTGCATGTGCGTTCTCCCCGTTCTCCCGTGCCGGTGTGGGTACCAGATTGTATCGGGCTGCAATATTTTCCCCGGAAGTGTGCATTTTTTCCCCGCGATGGTATTTTAGTCAGAAGCAGCAGATCATAGTGTAGGTAAAAGGGAGAAGAAACATATACAAGGAATTATCAGAATTATCAGTGATCTTACTGACATAGGCTAAAAAAAATATTAGAGTTAAAATATTTATTAGGGACTATTTTCATTAGACAATTGGAGATTCATCAGTCTGCTGAGAACAATAATAGCCTACTATATACAGTATAGGGTAAACAATCTTTTGCTTGCTGCATAGCAGTAAGCAGTTAAATATTTTGATCTTAATAGACATTTCAAATTATCGATTTGCTTTATTACATTTATTAATCATCAGTTTTCACAAGACGGAACTTCATCACGTATGGTCAAAAGCCAATCACAAGACGAAACGTCATCACGTACGGGGAGCCGGTAAAAAAAAGCAGGTGGGGAAAAAAAGCACAGACACCGGCTTCACTCTTGGCTGCAGTACCCCCAACGGCCGTCGTGGTGAAGGGTGGCGCTAGAGAGCCTCATTTCTTAAAAGGAGCCAGTGCCTCTTAAGCAAATTTTAAAATATATTATCACATAGAATTTTTTGTACATGGCTCCCAGTTTTACTGTGAAGTTCCTTTTTTAAATCTTGTATTTGCCAAAACGAAAGTTTGTGTGTTTCGCAATCAGCCAGATGAAATATGCTGTTCAGAAAAAGTAAAGGAACTTTGAAAACACATCATATCTCAGTTGGAAAAAAAGAAATTCAGATATCTATACAGATGTGGACTGGCTAGTGTGTAAGAACAAAAGGTGCCACATGCCATGAGAAGGATGGCGTCCTGGGGCATCTCCCACCCAGACCTGGACCAGGGAACCACTGGAGGTATGCCATGGACCAAACCATAATGTCCCAGACGTGTTCTGTTGGAGTGGTGGGAGCCAGTCAGTGATATGAATGCCTTCCCATCTTCCAGGAACTGCCTCCATACTCTGCCTGAGTCTCCTCCACGCTCTTGAGACTGTGCTGGGAGACACAGCACACCTGGTATTGATGATGCTGGAGGAGTTGGACTGACTGGTGGCCTCTGTCGGGTCCAGGTATTTCCTCATACCACCGATAGTGACATCAACTCTACACAAATACTTTTCTCCATTTCGGGTTATTTATATCATTAGCTGTGATGTTCAATTTGCCACATGGAAACAACTTTCCGTCGGCATGGCAATTCATCACAAGAAATGTTAAAAAGTGTGAGATTTAACATCAATAATGCATAAAACGGCCTCAAAAACCAGCGTAGAGGAAATCACCCAAATAGACCAAACAGAGAAAAGCTCAGCAGAAAAGCTGAAGGAGTGAAAAAAGGGAGTGATTTGAAAAAGAAAATGCATGAAGCCCCTTGAGGGATGCTACTCTAGATCAGTATCAATGGTAGTTCTTGAGCAGCATCATCTGAACCAGCGATGTGTATGGTGTATCATAGTGAGGGTTTAGAGCGGGGGTCGGCAACCCGCGGCTCTAGAGCTTGCGGCTCTTTAGCACCGCCCTAGTGGCTCCCTGGAGCTTTTTCAAAAATGTTTGAAAATGGAAATAGATGGAGGGAAATATATTTTTTGTTTTAATATGGTTTCTGTAGGAGGAAAACATGACAAACATTCTTAATGTTTTCCAATGCTGTAAAAATGTATAGAATAAATATTACATTTCAACATTTCTGTTTACGAAGATTTACATCGTAGCCTGCGACACACACCAGCAGGGCGGGGTGCCAGGCAGGTGGCTGTTGTAAACAAACCGGCCAAAGGGATTGTTACCGAAGGGAAAAAGAGAAAAATAACCGAGGAGAAAAGAGGATTCAACGTTTCTTGGACCGAATCATTTGCATTCATTGCCTGAATGTTAATGACATTACTAATATAAATACATACAGCATGTGTTCCCTTCATTATAAGGCTTATACAAGACTTTCAATTTTTTGTGCCTCCAGACATATTTGTTTTTTGTTTTTTTGGTCCAATATGGCTCTTTCAACATTTTGGGTTGCCGATAGGGTTGCCACCCGTCCCGTAAAATACGGAATTGTCCTTTATTTGAGAAAAAAATGTTGCGTCCCGTATTGAACTAATACGGGACACGATTTTTGTACCGTATTTTCATTAACTTTTACACCATATTCTAGTGGAATTATTGAAATAAGTTAACTTTTACACCATATTCTAGTTGAATTATTGAAATAAGTTAACTTTTGCACCATATTCTAGTTGAATTATTGAAATAAATTAACTTTTACACCATATTCTAGTTGAATTATTGAAATAAGTTAACTTTTACACCATATTCTAGTTGAATTATTGAAATAAGTTAACTTTACACCATATTCTAGTTGAATTATTGAAATAAATTAACTTTTACACCATATTCTAGTTGAATTATTGAAATAAATTAACTTTTACACCATATTCTTCACCTGTAACTATATTATACATCTTGGCTGATGTTGACATAGGCTACATAGCATAGGAGGCTATTTCAGTTGGTAGTATGGTTGTCTGTCTCTACAGTCATGCAAGTTCAATGCTATTAAAGCACTTTAAATCAAAGCATTTTGTTTTTTCATATAAAATAAACACATTTTTATTCAGTTTAGAAGTTTTGGGGCTTTTTTTTGGCTCCTGCGCGGCTGAAATCAGGGCATCCCTTATTTCAATTTCTGAAAGGTGGCAACCCTAGTTGCCGACCCCTGGTTTAGAGTTATAGCGTCCTTTCTTTTGCAGTCATTGTGGATATTGTGTTAGTGCACGCTACAAAACCTGCAGGATTCCAGGACAGGTGCGCGTCTTTTACCTCGGAAGGGGGAATGACGTCAGACGTGAGATGACGGACTAGCCGGTGCTGCTGCTAGCCATCATTAGCTGCACTAATTCCCAACAGCAGCACAATGTGCGAGGCTGCCTTGAAGCAGTAAAAATGAGATAATCTCATGTTATATGATCAATTTTCAATTTTATCTGAAGAAATATGGGAGTATGTCATCTCCCTTTTGCAGTCTCCACTCCGTACTACCACCAAATACCAGCTGAAGTAACGTTGGACTCTTGTTCCAGTTGTGTCGTATGACATTTACAGCGCTGCATCGCACACCAATAAAGATGGAACAAGCTCACTCAGCTATGATGGACATCAGGGACGAGGCGACTAAGAGAGTCAATTATATGTACAGTATATAATTTCTCTACATCATTGCCCATTCCTCAGTGGGTGGTTGCCCTTCTTCAAGCTTGCAGTACCATAGGGGGGAGCTTGAGGGTTCTGCCTGGTGTTTTTCCTGTTCCCAGGACAGCTCTGAGTGCTCCAGCTACTATTGTCACCATTGCGTCCAGATCTGTTCCATCTAGGGTTGCCACCTTTCAGAAATAGAAATAAGGGACGCCCTGATTTCAGCAGCGCAGGAGTAAAAAAAAAAGCCCCAAAACCTCTAAACTGAATAAAATTTTGTTTATTTTATATGAAAAAACAAAATGCTTTGATTTAAAGTGTTTTAATAGCATTGAACTTGCATGACTGTAGAGACAGACAACCATACTACCAACTGAAATAGCCTCCTATGCTATGTATGTCAACATCAGCCAAGATGTATAATATAGTTACAGGTGAAGAATATGGTAAAAGTTAATTTATTTCAATAATTCAACTAGAATATGGTGTAAAAGTTAATTTATTTCAATAATTCAACTAGAATATGGTGTAAAAGTTAACTTATTTCAATAATTCAACTAGAATATGGTGTAAAAGTTAATTTATTTCAATAATTCAACTAGAATATGGTGTAAAAGTTAACTTATTTCAATAATTCAACTAGAATATGGTGTAAAAGTTAATTTATTTCAATAATTCAACTAGAATATGGTGTAAAAGTTAATTTATTTCAATAATTCAACTAGAATATGGTGTAAAAGTTAACTTATTTCAATAATTCAACTAGAATATGGTGTAAAAGTTAATGAAAATACGGTACAAATCGTATCCCGTATTAGTTCAATACGGGACGCAACATTTTTTTCTCAAATAAAGGACAATTCCGTATTTTACGGGACGGGTGGCAACCCTAGTTCCATCTCTTCCTTCAACCCTTGGTTCGTCTCCAGTTTCTCACGCTCCTTTTTTCTTGATGTTTCCGTCTCTTGGGATCGCCACTTCAGTCCCCACTGCTCTCTTCTTGAGTTTATCGACCACCACTGGTGAGCCATCACCAGTTTGTGACTTTGGGACTTCCAACCCAAACCCAGTGCAGATGTTCCTGTACACCATAATCGCTACCACATAAGCTTTACCTGCCAGCATCTTGCATCCTGCTATCACGCGCTGGATTGTTTACTTTAATCCCTCAGCGATGTCAGTTGAGTCCAGCCTTTTCCAGCCACCGGTAGGATTTCTTGATGTCAGCCACTTCTTTAACCTTTGTCTGGTGTTAGCTTTCTGTACCATCTCCGATGTTAACGGGTCGGTTTTGACCCGTGTTTTAAATTATCTCTAAAATACACTAAAAGCAATTATCCATCATCCAATTTGTTTCTCATCTCTTGGTTACATTGTTAGGCTTCCTTATGCATGAAAATATTGGTTTTAATATTTTTGGTATGGGACTCTGGGCCTTTTTTTTGTCAGTATAGCCCTTGATTTCAATTGTAAAAACTGGTAAAATGAGCCTCAAGAGAATCATATGAATAAATAAAAGGTTGTTGTGTTACCTGGCTATTACAGAGAGGTATTAGAACACATCTCTTAAATACATTTGTTTCATTTATTTTTTCATTTTAATATTATTAACTATAGTAACATCTATGGTGTTATGGGTAAATTTCGACCCATTTACTTCAAGGAAATGGAAAAAAAGTAAAAGGTAACAATTTCAACCAGAGCATTTTATAATTTAGTGAAAAAAAAATGTTGGATATTATTTTGTTGAAATAAAGGTTCCTGACAAAGTCAAAAAGCCTTGATGCAATAAACGCATTTTTGTGGTAGTTTTATGAATTTAAAACCTAAGAACGGGTCGGTTGCGACCCTAACAATAGACGAAGGTTAATCCGTTGACGGTTCATACCTTGCATTGGTTTCTCTTTCTATGATGGTTCCCCCTCCTTATCTTGGTCCTCACTGGATGAGTTGTCTCTGAGACAGTCACTTAGCAGCTTATCCTTAGGGGCCATCTTCTGGATGTGTTCCTGGATTTTTGTTGTTTCATCTTAGATGGTGGCTTTGACACTCACTAATCCCCGGCCTCCTTCCTCCGTTTAGTCTCATGGTGTTGAGATGAAATCTTCTGTACATCATGAGGAGCGTCCTTGTCTGGATATCATTGGCTTCCATCTCTTCCCGGCCTGGACTTTGTTCTTCCATCCTCTGTAGATCATGTACGTCTTCTTCAACGACTAACGACATCTAAGCCTGCGTGGCATATCTATTTTCTTGTGCATGGTTCAAGTTTCAAGTAGTAGTTTGTCTGAGGTTCTATGTAGCTTAACGGAGGTTAACTATGATCAGATGGTTGGTATATTTAAAAATATCATGTTTTTACACAAAAGATTGTTTCCAAGCCTTTTGGGGTTTATCTAAAAGATGGGCTATCAGTGCATGCAGGGCTTCACGTGCTCAGTGTCACTGCATCCCGTGTGAGATCGAGCTGAGCGATGATGTGACTGAAGAGAAATGTGACGGTAATGTGAGGAGGCTAAAAACAGTCTCCATCATCATCATCGTCATGCTAATGAATCAAACAGAGGTGGCGAGGCTACAAGAAGAATAACACAGCTTTATTAAAATTTAATTTGGCTACATTTATTCGAGCATGGTCATTTCCCAGAGAAATTAAACATTTAAAATAAGAATACTTCAGACATTTCAGGAATTCCTTCACCATCATCCTCACGATCATCATCAGTCCTTCATCACCGCTTCACTGGGATGACTAAAGTGGACTTTTTAACTTTGAAAAATACAGTGTTTTCACAATAATCATTGTATCAAAACTTCCTCAAATTTAGAATTTCCAGTAGTTTCAAAAAGAAATAAGACGTAAAGAAAACAAAGGAGAAATTTACCAAATACCGCAGACCCTCTCACATGTTTTTGTCCCAATAGTCGATGACAGAACCTCTTTACTAAAATATATGTATTTGTGAGGAACTCTAATACTGTACACTACAGTATGAAATAAATAAAATTAGAAATATAAAATGAGTCACATAAATAAAATGGCAAATTCTCAAAAAAAGGAAAAAAAGTGAAATTTGTGTTGGAAAATTCAACAAAAAAACAAAATAGTAATACTGACAAAAATACTGTCATGGAACAAAAAGAAAGACATGAAATTGCACAAACATTTGTAAACTAACAAACATCCTTCTATCTACGCTAATACTGATGAATCAAACAGGATGAGATATTCACTGTAATACTGAAGCCGAGGACAGGTGTGACACTGTACAGGGATGGCACTTTATAAAACGCACAGGTGAAAGGTTTGCATATAAGGCTTTCTCTGGAGAAAAATTAAACACACAAAAAAGGCCCTGTCCTCTTTCTGAGAGGGAGCCTTTCCTGTCACGCTCCTCTCACTTCTCTTTAAGACTCACATCAACATTTTACTTGGAAAATCACACAGGTTTAAATATTCCTTCACATAAAGAAAAGAAAAAAAGAATCAGGAGGCCCAAAACCGTGTGGTTAGTTGGCAAAAACAAAGTAGGATAAAAAAACAAAAACAAAACAAAAAAAATGTCACAGTAAAAGGAGACAAATTACAACAATAACACTGACAGGACGTGTCTGAGTGTTCGAGGCTTCATTCCCTCTTTTTTTTAAATCTTTTTTTCATTATTATTATTTTGTAGTGATTTGGGAGGCGAGTGCAATTTTCTGAAGTTGGTTTCGAACACAACGAGACACAGAAGTTAAGAACATTTTAGCACCACACAGCTTTTAGGCCTTTATAATACTGTACATTAATAAGTTTCACTTCATTTCATTATAGTGATAAGCATTACTTCTTCTTTTATTTCATATTTTTTTTCTTTTTTTTTTGCATATCATGGACTTCGCCGTTCTCCCGCCTTCGTGACTTGACGTCAGCGGTCACCATGTTCCATCTGAGACCTGTGAACCTTTTCAGGTGTGGAAACGAGCTGCATCAGTAGTTCAGCCTCGTAACACCACTGCTAACGATTGATAACGACTAGTCGAACCCCCACTGCGTTATTCAGACTTCCTTCATCAGAACTCATCATACTAACGTTCCTGTCCTTGTTGAATTTCACGTGAAACATTTGTGACTTTTGAATTATCAGGTTCAGGGTGAGAGCCGCTATCCACGCGAACAAGCAGCTGTTTCAGCTAAGAAGCTAATGTGCGCCAGATAATATTAGCTGAATAACAGTCGCTGGTCGGTGAGGAGTAAATTCAGATTTCAAGGGCCTCCCTGCTTTCACATGGTCAGGTTTCACAGCTGCTTCTGGACCTTTTGTAGCATTAGCTTCATACTGGGTTGAAATGCTAACGCGATGGAGGAACAACAAAACCTTTGGGATGACAAATTTTATCCAAAATGTAACATAACTGTAACATGTAACACGTAAGCTGAGCGCAGTGTTAGCTGCTTTAACTTCTTAGCCATCACTGTGCAGAGCCTGGTGATGGCTAAGAAGTTAAAGAAGCTAACAGCCCCTCCCGTCTCCCAGTGGTTGATTAAGTTACTATATTCTGATTATAATTATTACGAAAAATATTTTGATTTTGTGCATCTCTACTTTAATGTTGCGGTTTATCTGTCAATAAAAGGACCTTGATTTGATCTTTTCTATTATGCGAAAAGGTGAACAGCTTAGCAAGTGCACAGCAAGCCCAGTGTTATCAAGCTAACAAAAGCTAAGAGGCTGAAGCTAGTAGCACAGACCATTCGTTTTCACTGGTTTGTTGTTACTGTATGCTCTTTGAAAATTAACTTGAATCTCTGCATCTCCATTTTAATACTCTATCTTTAAAGGACTTAAACCACATTGTTGTTTATAATTTCCAACCAGTTCATTCAGAAAAACACAACCATACAAGATTATGTGTGGCACCTAATATTAGCTGAATTGGAGGTGGAGAGCAAGATTCAGATTATTGTCACATAATCAGGGTTTACTGTTAAAATATGACCAAATGTAAGTGAAATGAAGCAGCTTCTCTTCCTTTAGTGGCATTAGCATTGTAACAAAAATAAATGAAACGTTTAAATTGTTTTAAAAGATACCAAATGTCACCTACACACCAGAATGTGGACCGAGAACGGTTAAAATTTTGTCTAAATTTAGAATTTGACGACTCATCCTGGTGGAAGTTCAACCCTAATGCTTTGGATTTAAGAAAACATGTAAATCCTGGTAATAAATGAGTTTTCCAGCAGCGTTTCATGGGAACTCCATATGAGCAATGTTAGCAGCTAGCCGAGTTAGCATTAAAAAACTGTTCAACAGCTGGAAACCTGGACCGACCCAATGATCAGGTCACGACCGTTGACGTCTGGCAAATCATTGCACTTGTGTTTATTCTCACTAGCGCGAGCGGTAGCGACCTGGGACGTGAGCGAAGAAAACTAGATTTTCAGGGTTCAAACATCAATAAAAAAGAAAAACATGTATGAGTGTCATACACAAAGTCTTTCGAGGTTTTAAAACTTCAAAATTTTACAGATGTCTATTTACAATCTAAAACTTTCCGACCGAACCTGATAAATCTGAAGTCTTCGGATTTTTTTGTCACTACTGTTAATGCGAAACGAACCGGCGGGAGCCTGGAACACACTGATGTGGCAGAGGAGACGCTCCGTTCGTCCCTCGCGGTGGACGACGGATAACAGGACAGTGCAAGACAAAGCAAACCTTCCTGACCTATTTTCACTGTAAACTTAATGAGGGAAGTCTGATGTGAAACAATAATTTGGTGTAAGACAGATGAAAGACGTCTCGTCAGTAGAGCAGACGCTCTGCGCGCCCTGATCGTGTTTTTTTTTTTTCCTGCTTCACTTTTCTGGATCAGTCCTCCTGGTCCGACTTGCCTTCTGTCTTCCCTTCTTGTGAACTCTCGTCCATCAGCTGTGCAGAGTCTTTGCCCTCCTCCTCCCTCGTCGAGTCCATCTGGCTCCTGCTGGAGCTCTCCTCCACCTCCTCGTCCTCCTGTCTTTCCCTGAAACTTTCCTCCTGACTGTCTGTCACCTCCTTGTACGTCTTGCTGTCCACTTCCCTCTCCACCTGTCCTTCCCCTCCCTCTCTGCCATCCCTCAGGATCATACCGCCGTTGTCCTCCTGGTGGTCCTCCAGGTCCGAGTATCCGATCGGCCCCAGGCCGTGCAGATAGGCCTGCCGCATCAGCAGCTCGGTGGGCTCCAGACCGGCGGCCACCACGCCTCCGCCTCCCTTGTCCCTGGCCTCTCTCTCAGCCGCCTCGCGCTCCTCCGCCTCTCTCTTGCAGTAGGAATAGCGGTGGTTCATGTGCTGCGAGTACGAGCCCGAGTGCGAGAAGCGCTTGCCGCACTTGTCGCACTGGTAGGGCTTCTCTCCGGAGTGCAGGCGCGAGTGCTCGATCAGGTGGTGCTTGTGTTTGAAGGCCTTCTTGCAGATCTGACACTGGTGAGGACGTTTACCTGCAGACACACAAGGACAGCAGGGGACCGTGAGGACGACATCCAGAAGCAAAACTGCACAGCAGTCACAGCACAATGACACAAATGTTCACATCGACCTGCTTTGCTTTCTGGTTGTTTCACAGATCATTTTTGATTGTTGCCACATGTTTCTCCTCTTAAATCAGCATTACAGCTTCCTGTGACCCACTTACGAGATACGAGGTGAAGCCAGATGGAGCTTAAGATGGAAGAGCTGAATAAAACCTCTGTAACGTGGGTCTGTGATGTCACAGTATCTGTGAAATCTGTCCGGCTTACTGGATGACATATTTTCCAACTTAGATGGCCCCAAACAAAGTGATATGGTCTTCTAAAGATCGGTAGTCACTTCAAACACCTGAACTGATACTTTTAGGCACAATTCTTTTTTATATTTCATGATATGCCCCTTTAAAACCTAAAAAAATACCTTCCTTAGGTTTTCATCTCTGTATCTGAGGCAGCTTGTTTCTATAGAAATGGCAGTGAGCGGTCTCGACAGGGAGACGGCGGACGTCACGATGCTCCAAACCAACTTGAAGGGTTTTGTGCCCTTGATGTGTTGGAGATGACGGCTGCTTCTTTTTCTGGAGTACACCTGATGGGTTCGCGATCGCGTGAGTCTGAGCGAGTTCGAACCGTTCAAACCTACGTCTTTAAATAAAGACCCCTGTTACGCTGTGTCCGTCTGTTGTCATGACAACGGCGAGATGCCTGAGAGGCCGTGAGGCAACTTGAACCTGCGAAGGCCTGCGGGGAACTGTGGTGACATCACAGCTCCGGATTTAACCCCGAGGAGGAGCAGGAATCCTGCACAGCCGTGACACAGCCCGACACACACGCATGCACGCACACACACAAACACACACACACACACAGGCACACACAAACACACACACACAAACACACACACACACACAGATTTTGTGCTGGATTTACTATGATTCCGTATGGGCGGAAAATTCTTCCATCTGACTGAACAGGATGCTCCGTCGGCTGCCAACCGGCAGGCTGAACGCCGTCCAATCACACGTCCCACGCACACATGCACCGAAAACACGGCTCCACACACACACACACACACACGCACACACACACGCACACACACACACACACACACACACACACACACACACACACACACACACACACACACACACACACACACACACACACACACACACACACACACACACACACACACACACACACACACACACACACACACATGCAGGCAGGTTTGTAGCCACAAATAGACCCGGGATGCTTGTAACATCTTCCATAACTGGCATACTGTACTGTAACACACACATGCACACACATGCACACACGCGGGGCAAATGTAACTGAGAGGGCGGATTCCTGCTCCGAGTGTTTGGGGGGGGGGGGTGAACGAAAGATGATGCAACTGAGTGTAAGAGATGAAGGTAGAACAGGTCACAGTGTTTAAAAGATGGCACTCAGGTACCGCCGGCACAACAGACCACCGGGAAGAGGCCTCCGGTTTTAGTTTCATATAATTACTTTCTTTTTTAAAGTCCACACTACTTCCCGAAGTCTTAATAAAATGTCTAAAACACGCACTGGTCCAAAACCCCCGCAGATACAGTCATGTTGTAACAACTCTATTCAAAGCTGGTGGTTTTAGGGGGCGGAGTCAGACTTTACTCCACCGGGAGAGCTCATCGGGATCAATACCTGCATGTTCACATGTATTTGATGAACGCGTGCGTTCTCTGAACTGGGTGACGTCAGGCATCGCTGAGCTAGGTGTTGGTTTTTGCATGTGGAGGAGAGGGCGTGGCTTCGGTCAAATGTTTTCAACTTGTGACATGTCAACGTCAGTGCCAGGCAATCAAGATGCGGCTACACAGCTGGCGCTAGCCAATCAGAGTAAATGGGGGGGCGGGACGGTTTCAAAATACGGGTCTTATTTGTACATTGAAATTGAAAAGTTTTGATTGGTTGTTTGGAAGCACTGCCCATCTAGTTTAAATGTAGGGCTGGGCGATATATCAAGATTTTAATATATATCGATATATTTTCAAACACGATATGGTACGAGACAATATTGTTTATATCGATTAAAAAAAAAAAAAAAAATTTTTTTTTTTTTTTTACATTTTTTTTAAAAATGATTTTGATATAGCTTATTTTCTGACAAATTGACTTGAATGTTTTATTTGAGATTTGCACAAATGTTTTGTTATTTGCACAACTGTCAACCTCAGTGGAAAAGTCTGCCTGTTACTGTCTACATTGTATTAATTGCACAGTGTATTTTAATTTAATTGTTATGCAGGAAAGGGATATTTGTTTTATTTTGTTCAAGAAGCATTTTTATTCTATATATGCAGGCAGTTTATTTTTATTTCATTTGTTTTATACATTTTGATATTGTGCAGACCTCTGTTAATAAAGGAACCTGTGTGACATTTGGCACGAGGCTTTGTATTAAAACTGACTGTTTTTTTTAAGGGTTTGCCTCAGAAAAAAATGAAGCTAACATAGATGCTATGCTATAATCCTTTGGGGGAAACCCCAATTAAGGCACAGAAAAAATATCGAGATATATATCGAGTATCGCCATTCAGCTAGAAAATATCGAGATATGACTTTTGGTCCATATCGCCCAGCCCTATTTGGAAGCACTGCCCATCTAGTTTAAATGTATCCATGACAACTGTACGGGGTGTGAATTTGTATGTATGACATTATATATGGCCACAGATTTGTCCCGGACCAATCCAGGAAACTGATCCAGATAACCAGAGGGTGATGTCATGGGGGGGTTGTCCACTTCTTTCTATACAGTCTGTGTGCCCCACTTTATACAGACAGATTTGTTTTTAGGTGTTGACTTGCCCTTAAAGCTGTGCCCAGACCACTCCTGAGGTACAGCAGATGCTGAATGGTGTGACTGAGGAGCGTTAGACGAGAAAACTATGATCTGATCTGGGCCTGTGATGTCACAAAACCCTGTAAATCTGACCAGAGATTCAGCCTCAGGCTGCCCAAAACTTACTTCAACACACGCAAATATACACTCTCAAACAGTAAAACTGTCATCATTTCAAAATATCCATCCATCCATCCATCCATCGTCCGCCGCTTATCCATTCCCGGGTCGCGGGGGCAGCAGCCTCAGCAAAGATGCCCAGACTTCCTTCACCCCAGACACTTCCTCCAGCTCCTCCGAGAGGAGTCCGAGACGTTCCCAGGCCAGCCGAGAGACATAGTCTCTCCAGCGTGTCCTGGGTCTGCCCCGGGGTCTCCTCCCGGTGGGACATGCCTGGAACACCTCCCTAGGGAGGCGTCCAGGAGGCATTTCAAAATATGTTTCCTTTAAACTGAAGTTCGACATTTCAGCCAGAAACGGTTTTCATCAGAATTGATCATAAATCATTCGGGTCTAAGCACCAGCTAACTTGGATTATTTTACTCGGACGACATGATGATGCAACTGTGTAAAAGAGACGAAGCAGAAAGAAAACCACATGAGAGCGCTGGTTTGTCACTTCTTTGAATGAATTAAGTTTAAAACTTTCCTGATTTACACTCAGATCATAATCATATTTGATAAGCAGCACAGACCCTCTCAGTGATGTGTACATGCCTTTTCAGTTGTCATTTCAGAACTTAATTCAGAAAAATTCAAACTTTAAATCTGCCCGGGCTTCATGTGTTGTGATTAAAGTTTAACAAACCTTTGCTCAAATTATTTTTGTGTACAAAAGCTAATAGTAACCATCTGATCATAGCGTATCTCAGGATTAGGCAAACACAACCTCAGACGAACAACAACATACAACTTCAGTCATTGTGCAATTTAACAAAAATTTTGTCAAAAAGAAGAAAAATATTTCAGGCAATACTTAGTACCCTCCTACTGCTTCCACAGCAAAGGACTGTTCATCAATAAGTCCAGATGATCAGCAGGTGTGCTGACCTCTTTTTGACTGTTTGCTGGTCTGGAGCATCCAGGTGTGTTTTAACACACTTGCCAAGAGGGAAAGACATAAGTCGTGTTGCTGCGCATCAGCCAGGAAAGGTTTATAAAAGCATCTCCAAATTATTGTGATTTCAAAGCTCTTCAGTGAGAAAGATTATTCACGAGCAGATATGCAGAAACATTGTAGATTATAGTTTTTGTTAAATAAATACCTTCTTGGCAAAACAAAGTGATATATTGTTGTTTGTTTGAGGTTGTAATTGTCTGATAGTGAGACCAACAATAACCAGACGCTTTTTAAAAACATAAGAGGTAGTAAAAACTCTCTCTACCCCTCTGCTGAAAAGAAAGGAACATGTTAAAGGCCACGGTTTGCAAAGAACAAAACAGAAAAATAACGCAAAAGGGAAAAGAAGAGCTACAAGTGGGAAGCTAAGTGAAGAATATAAGTTTAAAAGAGGGAATGGGACAAAAGTATGAAGACAAGAAATGAAAGCAGGGGGCACAGAAGCATCGGGGGTGGAGTAAAAAGAAGTGTCCAAATGTTATATATACCTGTGTGCTCATATTTGTGTCTTAGGAGGGAACTGGTCTTCTGGAATGTTTTGTCGCACAAGTCACACGCGTACATACCACTTTCAGTCTTCTTAATCTTCTTCCTGGAGAGCAACGAGTCGCTGTCTGTCAGGTCGTCCAGGCCTGACAGATAGTCCACCGTCCCGTCCAGCAGATCCCCCTGAGACAGAGACAGAGCTTCAGTGATAATCCCACACCTGTCGACTTCACGCTCTGAGACACCTTATGCTGCCGCCCCCCTACAGCTGCCATGATCCCAAGTCTGGACAGGGCTTAACGGCCCAACCTGGGTAAGTCCCTTATCCAGGAGACACTTAAAAAAAGGGGGTGGTGGGGAGACATATGGGATGGGGAGGTAATGGATGAAGGGCACAAATACTGACCGACGCCAGGTGAACTTAATTCAGTGACTAATCTGTGGTCCTCCACTAAAACCCAAGATGAGGATATGACTGATTAAGGACGCTAATGAAGTAGCCTGTGGCCAGTGGTTGATAGATGAGTAGAAATACTAATATTGTGCATCACGCATAAGACTAGACTGTCCAATGACTGTCCTGGACTGTCCAATGCCTGTTCAACGCCTGTGCACTCCTCTGATAATAGTCTTTTCACTGCAAAAGTCTAGAATTGTTTAAAAAGCCATCATTTCAGAGGTCAATGCTACATTTGAATGTTAAGACGCTCACTCACACCACGCCAGAGCAACCAGAGTTGAGGACTGTGACTGCTCCGTCCCCCCATGCACCTCCTTGCAGACACCAAGGCGTCCATAGCCAGCTGAGAACTGCATTCTCCCTGGGGTGTCCTAATGTCTGCCTCAACTCCTTCTCCAGGAGGGATCCAAACCAATCTCGGATTACTAATCTTCCAACTCAGCAACTGCGTTTGGGAAACTCAGCTCAGTTACTTGCTGTCATGAGCTTTTTGTTTTTCAGTCATTACCCAAAATTCTTGACCACAGGTGAGGGTAGCAATGAAGATGGCCGAGAGTGGAGCCTTTTGGGTCAACTCTATTCCAGTGTACTGAAAAAGGTCTGGCAATCACTAATGGCGCACTTGTGAGATGGTCCTCAACGAATGGGACTGAAGAAGGACCATGATGAACCGTGACCCTGCATTCAATAAATAATCAAACACTTCTTCAAATGAGGTATTACAACCAAACCACACCGTAGTCAGTCTTTTTATGGACAAACTCAAGCTGTTTCCCCCCCTTGGGTGACAACCCAATGAAAAATAACCCCAATGCAAAATTAATTTTCAATGCAAACTTAATTTTGATGGATTCAGCTCCATATACCCCCTTCAGTTTGGACCTTAAGCAACTGTATATGTAAGAGTCTCTGTGAGGTCCAGTTTACAGCCCCAACTGTAACTGCTTGTAGCCCATTAAAGAAAATCCATCCATCCATCCATCCATCCATCCATCCATCCATCCATCCATCCATCCATCCATCCATCCATCCATCCATCCATACATCTATCCATCCATCCATCCATCCATCCATCCATCCATCCATCCATCCATCCATCCATACATCTATCCATCCATCCATCCATCCATCCATCCATCCATCCATCCATCCATCCATCCATCCATCCATCCATCCATCCATCATTATCCATCCATCCATCCATCCATCCATCCATCCATCCATCCATCCATCCATCCATCCATACATCCATACATCTATCCATCCATCCATCCATCCATCCATCCATCCATCCATCCATCCATCCATCCATCCATCCATCCATCCATCCATCCATCCATCCATCCATCCATCCATCCATCCATCCATCCATCCACCCATCCATCCGTTATCTACACCTGTTTATGGTAGGCACGTTGGCTTGTCAGAAATGTACAAATCGAAATGTAAAAAGTTGTCATATATTTATTTGCCCATCAAAACAACTGAATTTGAACCCAATTTGACCGTTGTTTTACCTGGTTAGGACAGGTGGCAGGGAATGCTCAATCACAGACACAGACACAGACTGTTCCAACTCGTCCCCTCTGGACGGCGCTACAGAGCACTGTACGCTAAAACCTCCAGACACAAGGACAGTTTCTTCCCCCAAGCTGTTGCTCTGATGAACTCTCACAACTAATAGTCTCAGCGAAACAAACCAATCACGTGCAATAACAATAGCAATAGCAACTGCTAACAATAGCAATTACATGCTGTAACAAGCACCTTCCGGCAATAATTATGTCTGCCTCACTCTGCTGCACCTCTCACTTTTTTTGTATTTTTTGTATAATTTTTTGTATAATTTGTTTTGTATAATTGTATAAATGTTATTTTATTCAGAGCTGCCATTTTTCTCTACCTCAAACTGCTGCACCTTAGTTGTTTATTTGTATATACAGTATGTCATCAAGTACCACATTTGTTTATTTACTGCCTAAAGAGCGAAATAACCAGAGTTAAATTCCTTGTTGGACAATGTTCGAACCTGGCCAATAAAGATGATTCTGATTCTGATTCTAACCTAAACTGACAATGGAGAGCAGAAAAAAATACAGCATCATCACTGAGATCTAGTTTTACCTGTAAACCTTTCCGCTGGTACTTTCTCCTCTGCTGCATTTCAGCAAATGTTGCAGCTCCGGTGGCATAGGTGTAGGCCATGTGAGGCAGGAAGCTCATGGGATCGAGACCTGGATACGGCCTGAGGCCTGGGATGGTGGCCGCGGCAGGACTCATAAAGGTGGGTGGAGGAAACGCTCCATGAGGTGGCAAGGAGGTGTAGACATGGTTGCCAGTGAAGGGGTTAATCCCAAAGATGGGACTGGTGCTTTTCTCCAGCTGGTTGGAGTTCCCTCCGCCATCAGAGCCCAAGACCTCTTTCTTGATGTTGATGTGGTCTAAGGGCCCGCAGCCTTGTTCGCGTCTTGAAAATTCCCCATTGCGCTCGGTGACTAAACCATTAGGTCTGGGTCTCCTCTCCCCCAGCTTCTGCGCAATGTGTTTGGGCAGTGAAAGATCCAGTGGTATATCCCCATGGGCATCCTCAGATGTGAGGCTGTTTGGAGTGTAAGAGCTACTCTGAGAGTTTTTAGAGGAGGTGGAAGAAAGGTTGAGGGGTGATGGAGTGTTGCTTCTCAAGTGGTCCGAGGGGTCTAGTGGTTTGTCCCCTGTTGTTTGCCTGTTAGCTGTAAACTGGTTAGCCTTTGTGAGTCTGTGGGAAGCGTCACCATTGGTGAAGCCACCATGTAAATCTATGGCAGAAAGTGGCATTGGAGACTGGCTCAATCTGTGGTCTGGTCCACCACGGTCAGGAAGGGGGGACTTTTTCCATAAACTTCCCATATGGTGATTTTGACTCTTCCACTGGGCAAACCACTCCTTAACAAACTCCTGAGGAAGGCCAACTGCAAGTGAAATCTTGAGCAGTTCCTCTGAGTTGGGCTCAGTGTTCATAGCAAAGTAGGCCTTGAGTACTGAAACGTGGTCCTTGAAGAGGTTGGGGGGGCTGGTTGCCCTGTCATTACTGGACAGTTCGTCAGCTATTGCACCCTGACGGCTGGAAGGACTGCTGCCTGTTGGCTGAAGGACCGCTTTGATTTCCTCATTCATTTTGCACAGATAGCGCTCGTGTTGATGCAGAGGGATGGGCCCGGGGAAAGTCTCCTTGCAGTACTGGCAAGAGAATGGAACAAGCTGGTTTTGTTCGTCAAATGACTTTTCTGCACTGCTCAGGTCAACTGAGGTGTTTAGTTTCTCCTTCTTGACATCCACTTGTGTCTTGGACTCATTGATCAGACTTTTAGCCTCATTGACCTTCTCCAGTGTGTAGTCGATTATGCTCTTAGTGGGGCTGCTGTGTCCCATCACCTGAAAACTTGCTTGGGCCTTCATTTGAGCCCCCAATTCCCTCATATAGGCTCTTAGCTTGGATATTTCTTCTGGGTTACTGTCCATCTTCTGTCTGCACACAGTGTTGTCCACCATCTGAAGCACTTTTTGCACCTTGTTCAGGTTACTTCCAAGCGATCCCGTGTAACCCAGCAGGGGGAAGTCTAGCCCCATGCCTCCCAGATGTTGAAGTGGGCTCTGGGAGGAGCTATGTACGCCCAGGGGGCTTCCGCCATGACCATTTAGGTAGACCCCTGGTCCTGTAAACCCGGGCTGTGAGGCCATCAGCAGTCGGTAGTCGTTGAAGTCCAATGGCTCAGCTTTGATGTCCAGCGGACCCTGCTGATCTTGTGCGCAGCCCAGTTTTTGCCGGAGATGGGCGAGGGCGGGGCTTCCAGGCGAGGAGGTTGTCGAATTGGGAGAAGATCCAGGTTTGTTCCCTCCGTTGCGCACACGCCCGTTGAGGGCAATCAGACCGATACATTTCTTGCTGCTGATGTGGGAACTGTAGGATCCAGAGTGGGAGAAGCGCTTCTTACAGTTGGAGCACTCGTACGGCTTCTCACCTGCAGCAAAACAAAACACAAAGATTATTTTCAGCTCAGGGCACAAATCAACCTCAAATAATGATCAGATTTCAGTTTAAATATCATAAGAGTGTTTGTGTCAACACTTGACCGACTTCTGCTATCACCATCATCAGGCTCAAATGTTTCCTAGGTACTAGCTACCTAGGTAGGGTTTACGAGCAGGCTTGGCAGTTGTGACTCAGTTGGGTAAGCAGAGATGGCCACCATGTTTCTTCTTACAGGGCATGTATTATGCTTCTCCTGTCTTTCGAAGGTTCAAAGTGATCACATTAAATTTTTCTTTGGGGATCAATAGCGTATTCTATCTGTCTATTCCCATTTTGAGGCTGTCTAACTGTTATTTAAGGAGGTACATTAATGTCTGGAAAGTGAATAGTGGTTTGCTGCAATTTTGGTTTATGAATCAAGCTCCTGGCGATGATGAATCCCTGGCTAACATACAGTTCAAGTTTCTGTGTGTTTATGCTATCAGTATGTCGCCATCTTGGAGCTGAATAGTTAACCGTGACAAGCTTTGGACAACAAAGTAACACTCAGTGATAGACTGATTGTTTTTTGACTTTTCCTTCTGCGTTTAGGGATTCCCTGCAGCCCACAGTTGTTGTGACAGCAGCTCCGAGGCTCCATTAATCAAATACGACACATTTGTCTTTCACTGCGAGCAATTTCAGACAACTGCATTTTGCTGTTCCTCCATCTCTCAGAGCCGATCTTTCATTGAGACGGCATTCCACTCACCGCTGTGAATACGGAGGTGCTCCTTCAGGTGGTGCTTGTACTTGAAGGCTTTTCCACATTCGTTGCATTTGAACTTGCGGTTTCCAGCTCCTTCATTGAGCAGCGGTGGCTGTGGAGACAAAAACAGATTTGAAGTGATGGAGGTGGAGTGGGAGAGGACCAGAGAGGGAACTCGAGCTGACAGTGGAGCAGATGAGATGGTGACAGATTCTACTGGAACTCTGTGTGAAAGGCATTCTGAGAAACAGCGTGGGCTGCCGTTGTTCAGAGGTTACACTTTCTGGTGGAGGTGAATTCCCAACATTTGAAATGCAAATACACAGATAAACAAACACCAGCAGTGTCTGGGGGGAGTCTCCACCCCCCACAGCAGAGTGGGAGCTCAAATCCTTTCGTCTCAGATGAAACACGAACCTGAACACTCATCTCTGCTTTATCTAGCAGATACAAGATTCTTCTCTTGGGTTTGCTCTGACGTTTAATAACCGCAAGTTAGACAAGACAAAAGGCCCAACGAAGAAGAGGACGTCACTCGGACTGACTTCTGAGCATTTCAGCATCAACGAAAACCACACTTTTACAGACGAGTTGGACCTCAAAGCTGCTGACTTCACGTTGTAGAGTGGATGACGTCATGATTACATCAGTGACAACGCTCTCGAGGCGCCGCTGCGCCACCAGCTGAAACCCTCTACAGCACAGAAGGATGAAGCATGAACATCCATCCAACGATGGGACTCCATCCATCCATCCATCCATCCATCCATCCATCCATCCATCCATCCATCCATCCATCCATCCATCCATCCATCCATCCATCCATCATCCATCCATCCATCCATCATCATCTGACATCCATCCATCCATCCATCCATCCATCCATCCATCCATCCATCCATCCATCCATCCATGGGACTTCCATTCATCCATCCATCCATCATCCATCCATCCATGGGACTTCCATCCATCCATCCATCCATCATCCATCCATCATCTGACATCCATCCATCCATCCATCCATCCATGGGACTTCCATCCATCCATC